>NC_056744.1:1346926281-1347226281 GCF_019279795.1 Protopterus annectens
TGAGCTTTGGAAATCAGCTCTCTCTGTGACTGGTAAATTCAGTCCTGCCTCATGTACTTTAGAAGTATGAGTTATATGCACATATTTCTGAGTAGACTCAATCAGTCTTCCACTCTCTAAATAATTAAGAATAAGATAATTTATGTGCATGCAATAATTTTTTTTTTTTTCCTTGTTAATCTAGATATGAGCTTGTCAGTTAATAGAAACAATTCATATCTGTGCAAAAACAGAAACTTATGGAAGAATTTAACAATACATTTCAGGACTCCAAAATCTCAAAATGAATTTTTAAGTTCACTTCAGTATGAGAAGCTCATGGATTTTTTTTTTCTTTTTACTCTCATCAGGAGACAGGGAATCGGGCTGTTTCTAGGTCTCAGATTGCTTTAGAATCCTTAAAAGTATTGTAGCTATTGGCCAGTGTGTTCTTTTGAACTTTGTTCAAGTGTTTTCTGTCTTGCTGTAAACTGCCCACATTTGCATGGTTTTGTACTCACACCAAGCTGAAAGCTCCTGATCTTGACCTAATGTACTAAATGTGACAGCACTACCAAGCCCTACAAGGTTTGGGATAAATGATTTCACATTTTACTTAGTATACTGTGATAGCTGGAAACTCTTTTTTGTTCTTTTATGTAATCCTGTTGAGAAATTCTTTGCTGGTTTTAATTTAGTGTGAGCAGGGAGAACTAGGATGTTTTTAGGCCACTGTGTACTTTTGAATCTTTAAGAGTTCTGTTTCTATTGATCAGTGTGCTGTTTTGAGCTTTTTCAGAAGTTTTCGGTTTTCTATAAATTGTTAGTGTTTATACAGCACTGTACTACATGCAGTGGGGTTGTGAGGGGCACTGAACAGTACAAGTTATTTTTCTGAATTTTGGACTCTACTACTCACCTCCATACATTCTTTATATGTTGTATTGACATTGCATTCTCTGTACACGTTTTTCCTTAGTGGCTCTGTGAGCTAGCAGTACATGTAACTGTCCATTCTCTTCATTTTCTAGCTACAAGTTGCACTGGGAGTAGCAGTGTGCCATGAATTGTTCTGTACTGTTAATGTACTAACTCCATTGCTTAACTCAGTCAGCCTTGAAATATTCTAGCCACATGTCCAGCATGGAAACTAAATCTGATTTTGGCCCTTCTATTGCTAGCCTCATGGCACTTGGCATTTTTATCCAGAGAAATAAATGTCAAATACTCACAGACAATGAACTATTAACTTGACATAACATCTTCAGTCAGTGAGAGGTATAAGAATGAATATAACTTATAGGCAACCATCATATCAAACAAGTTAGTCTATGAGCACTACACACAACTACCCACACCCTGACATGAACATATCATGCTAACATATGCTGAGGTAATAAAAAAAGTCTCTCTCTGCATCAGTTCTAGAACTATAAAGATTAAGCCGCACAAAAATATAAACAAATGCTACTTCAGTGTCCTTCAGTAACCAGGCTGTGATCAATAGACCATCAACTACCATTAATTCCATGACTAAAAATAGAAAGAGGTGATTCTATTGTCAGGTACACTGACTTCATAATTAAAAAGTCGGTCAAACACATATTTGAAGTTAGTTGCGTCTCTGGCACTAGGATCTATGATGTTATGAGGGCTCTACAATCCATCACTTAAGACAAGAATGAATGCAACCTTGCGATAATCCATGTATAGATGTGAATGACATGAATTGCTCAATCCTGAGAGACATAGGCAGAGTGCAAACTACCAAATGAATCTGCTGGATCTAATTATGCATGTGTCAAATGTAGGTAAGACCCTGGTCCTAAATGGAAACCTACCTTCAGCAATAATTATGCCTAAACACAGAGAAAGAGAGTACAAAGGATTGGTCCAGATAAAATCACTTCAGCTAGCAGGTCTAGGAGATTCTTTCTCTGATCCCCTCCTGTGGGAGGAATAAAGACACTTTCTTGAAGTTTCCAGTCATTTATTTAGTTAATTAGGTAGAGGGATGAGTGTTCTTTTTCTAATCTTCCCACAGATAGGGTATCAGAGAGAGAGAGAGTCTCCTATATCTGCTGGCTAAAGCGACTTTATCTGGACTAATCCTTTGTACTCTGTTTCTTGTTAGTTCTGTCACCCTCTGGGTCACAGGGCAGATACCAGACTTCACTTGAGCTCTCTGGATTACGTCTTTTTCCTAAATGCAAAGAAAAGATAATTGGCTTCAACAACTGGATACGTAGTTGGTGTCATTCTAGTTGGGTTTAGTATGTGTCAGCGTGGATGAAATAGTTGACCATCCCAATTGCTTTGCAAAGGATGACCTGGACATTTTGGCTTCAATTGTATTGGCTAAAGCCTTTATTGGACCCATAGTGACATTCTTGGCAGAGTCCAGATGCTGTTTCATCTGCAAATTAAAATTCCAAATCTGACTACATTGATGTAGCTCTTTTCAATGCCAGAAGCCTATATAAAACAAAATTGCCAGATCTTGTGGGTCTCTTGCATCTTGAACACATCCATATTTGGCCTTTGCATTTACAATGAATTCAGATCTGATGGAAGATTTGGTGTCATTTCCATATTTGTCAGAGACCACATCACCTCTCTGAGCCTCACAAACTGAATTCATGGAGCTAGTAGTTAAATTGAACAAAACTAATTATCATTTTATCACCTGTTCTAGGATAACTTCAATGGCCCCAGATGACAATGAACAGTTCTATAGTGTACTCACATAACTACTTATAACTACAAAAGCTCACCCCGACTCTGTCACAACTCACTGTGAAGAAAAGATTAGTTTGTTTTTGCTTTCCTATGTTTTGTGTCAATTTATTGCCCTCTTCTATTTTGTATATTGTGTTTCCTTTTCTTTACAATACTTGTATTCTGTTTTTAATTACATATTTCAACTAGGAAACAGACTACATCTGTGTCTCTTGTGAGTCTCACAGAAATTTGAACACGTCAAATAAGGTTGATTACCTGCAAACAGAGTAGGAGCTAAGAACTAAACCTTCTATTTTAAGGGTGCAATAAAACATTCCAAAGCTTTGCTAGAAAAGCTTACCCAGACTCAGCTACAACTTGCTGTAAGGGAAAGGTTAGTTTGTTTTGATTTCTTGTATTTTGTGATGTTTTATTGCCTTTTTCTGTTTTGCATATAGAGATTCATTTTCTTTACACTGTGTTTTACTTGTATTCTACTTTTAATTGCACAACTCTCTCTCTTGTGAGTCACACAGAAATTATATTTTGTGTTCTGGTTCTGTTGTGTTTTTAAATGCAATTGCCTTTCTAGTTATCTGCCTATTATGTTAATTTGACCACATATCTTCTTCCCTCTCCCCTTTTGTGAAATCACTCCCCTTCAACTATTTAAATGCATTGGCCATCCCACTGTATTTCATAAAACCAGAATACAAAGTGCTCACCCCTTCCAATCTGCCTTATTCTTTTAAAATTAGTGGCTCTCCACTTAGACTGCTAACACTTAAGTTACCTCCCTTTCATATCTAACTGCTTAGTGCATGCTGAAGATCTTAGGGTATTAATGTATTTTGCCATCTTACCTTTAAAATCTGCAACATATACTCCAATATTACCGATTACTGCTTATCTCACATTCTGCATCTCAGTAGTCATCTTGGGATTAGTGCTTCTGTTTTGCTCCTGGTAAGAAAAGGAGCATAGGAACATTATTTACTGGGGACTGCTGATCATGGAAAGCCTAATAACTGCTTCATAGGTACCAGTTTGGACCTGTATCATTCCCCGTAGGTTGAAAAGCCTTTGATAATCAATCCATGTTGTCAAAAGGCTACTGCAGCAGTGGGAATGCTGAACATGATACAGTCATGTGTGTTGCACTTACCTATAATAGGTGTTTGCTTTCCCTCCTGCTGTAGTAGTTGTACCCACCTTCCATCCCTCTAATCTTGTATCCATCTTTAGTTGGGATAAGTAGGGTTACGTGCGTTTCTATTTTATATATTTCTTTGTTATGGTTCAGGATTGTTAGGCTCTTCTTTCTTTCTCTGTATGGGCAAGAAAGACCTGAAGAAATCTTCACTCTGGCTGCTGATTTTCCTCCCTGGGGCTAACTATTCAACAGTCAAAGTGAAAGGTGTGTGCGCGTGTGTGTGTGGCAGGGGGGTGGGGGTTCTGAAGCTGGCCATTTGTTGTTTCCAAGGCAGGGAAACAACCTATGTGGCTTAAAATCTATTGCAGAAGGGAGAAATTTTAAAGTCTGCTGTTATGGGTAAGTGCATCTTACAGACCTGTACTTTCAATGCATCATTTAAACTTCTGGGAATACATCTAGAACAAGTGTAGTTAACAACACACTGTCATATTATTCATGTTTGCAAGCCTGTAACCATATCGAGAGGGGGTACTCTGATTCGACTGGTTCTACCTGTCTGAGTCACACAAACATACACAGAAATAAACATTAAGAGAAAGTCACTGACATCTAATCTAGTATCTATAAAAACACATTCACTCTCATTACTGATCTCAGGTCCCTGCAAATAGTATGTAGTAATTCAAGATCAAAAATAAGACAGAAGGAATGTAAGGTTAGTACTTCATTCTCCTCCTGTTGCTTGTAAAAAAATTAGCCACCCTGTCAGCAACAAACAAGCAATATGAAACATTGAATGACAAAAAGAAGAGAAGGGTGAAAAATATTTTTGCAATGAGCTAGCCTCTCCTTCCCCCATGTGGGGTGCAAGTCCCCACCTGCTGATATTATATACACCAGCACTGAGGTTGTTCAAATATGAAGAAGGGGGAAATCTCCCAAATCAAAGGAATTACTGTTGGTGCATATGTAGAAACCACAGAAGCAGAGACTGTCAAAGGCAAACGGTTATTAATGCTTTTGCTTTGTTCCTCAGTAACTCCAGACTAAGGAACCTCATGCTTATGTAAGATATAATCAGTGACCTGTAGAGAAGCCAAAAATTAAAGATGACAGAGACATAACTTTGTAGAGCCTTACCACTGAGTTCCCCAGTTACAATGCTGATTTTTTCTCCTGAAGGTAATAGAAACATGCTGTGCAAAAACATAGTGGAGAATTGCTAAACAAATGACATTGTGGCTTCCTCTAACATGTTCAAGGACAAAAACTTGTGATCCTGACCTAAGAGAATTTGACTAGACTTATAGCTACTACTGAAACAACACAGGGAGATATCAGATGACTGTTATGTTGTTATGTACACAAATCCATTATGATATCATTGAACAATAAAATCATGACTGGTTAAACAGTTTATCTCTTAAACTCAAGCAGTGTTACAAGTACCATTCAAACCAGGTGTTCAGAAATATTTAATGTAAACTGTCAAAAAAATTTCCTGTTCTCCAAACCAGTGTTGACACCCTTCCCCTGTAATCCGTATTATCGTATTCCACATTTTGAATCATATTTGGAGCAATATTGGATCCAGCAGAGGATGATCTAGGCCACAACCGTCCATAAACTACAACAACAGTGATGCTTATAAAAGGAAAATCCAGTCAACTCCTACTCTAATCTCTCAGCAGCAGCCAATGAGAGACAAGAGATGAGACGCAGAGCATCAAGGAATGTGGCGCATGGATTTTGAAACAGGAGAACCTGATACACATAAACATCTAAACACATCTAACAGGAGAGCCAGTCTTTTAATCATGAGCACATGCATAAATGCTTTTTTGTTTTGAAACTGGATTCAGAAAGCCCTGATGTTGGGCAGTGGTAAGCAGCAACAGAGCTTGAAATTCCCCAGTTGCAGGGGCTATATAGTTAAGTGTGAGTCACACAGACTCAAGCCCTCTACTTTAGGTATGGGAGGTAAGAGGTGTACTCCTCCTTACCAACTGCAGGCCTCCTTTTACTATGGTACTGTTTAATTTAGCTTTTTTTTTTCAGGGACACCGGAGTAAAATACAGTGTGTTTGGGCTACAACAGTTTATGTAGCACTTACTGCAGATAAGTAAGGCTATGAGTTAAAGAGCTGTTTCCTGTAGTATTCCCTCAGCCTTCATTTGTCTTCTGTGAAACAGTGTCAATTTAACTCACCAGATAGTGCTCCTGGGATGGTCCTGAAAAGGGACATTTGTGTCCTGTGGGCTGTCTCAGGCTGTTAGCAAATATGCTATATACTTGGCTTTTGATCCCTTCACATAGAGACTAATTAACTCTTCAATATTTGCTATTTTGAGAATGAATCCTAGCACATCTACTGTATTTCAATGAGGTTGTCAGATGTATTTTTACTAAATGTGAGTTTTAGGGAAAAAGAAATTTGCTATTTCTCATAATAAGTCTGTTTTCAATGTGAGAGTGTTTAATTTTCTTTGGAAAATTACTGTTTCACATGCTCAGTCTGTTGTCAATGTGAGACTGTTTTGTTTTGTTTAGAAAATATCTCTCAGTATTTTTCTGTAAAATCTGACATATACAATTTAAATGAAATCCAAAGTATTTTTCTGTAAAATCTGACATATAAGATTTAAATAAGTGTAGAAGGAAATAGTATGCATGCTGAGAGGTTTGAACAGTATTTATCATAACTTGGGAGAGGCAGCCAGATTTATGTAACTGGCAAGAATCTGCATCATTACCCTATATAGGGCCCCCTTTGCCCATGATCTGGCTTTGTTGACTCTCGTGGTGTTTGTTGCAACAATACAGCATTATTAGCCATTCAAGTAGGATGGGATAGCTATTCTTGGTCTGAGAGAAGACATACTGAGGTAAAAAATGAGATGTACTTGCCCTGCAAGTGTGTAGCCCCCCCCAACAAAAATGTAAGCTGTATGTAGTACCATTTCTGTTTTGTATGACTTGAGCTTGTAGAACAAACAAGTGGATTGTGCAGTACAGTCTAGATATGATGCATCACACTACCATATTTTTTCAGTACCTTCTTTACAGCCACCAGCAACTGGTGGGTGGCCTAATGGTTGAGGTGTTTGCCTTACAAACACAAGATGCAGGGTTTGAGTCTCACAAGGGATAATTGTCTAGGCTTAAAATGGCTCGCAAGGGCAGTTAGCCTAGTACTAATCTATATAAAAAAAAAAAACCTATATAGTCTGTATTATTTGGAGTGATAATCAGAAACATCTGAGCTTCAGCAACCCTTACGTAGTCACTATTGTATATTACTGTGACAGAGTCTTCTCTAGATCAGATTGTAAACAATTTCAGCATTGAGTTAAAAACTATTACTCTGGCAGTGCAGACGACTAAAGTTCCATTTTTGTTAATGATCTGCTTCCTGTAACAAGCTGCAGGGTTTGAATCGTTCCACCATCATTTACCTACTGAGAAACAATGAGAAGTTAATTAACCAGGTGGCACTTCGGAACACTTGGTCATTTGGGTTAAGCTCCTTAATGGTCTCCAGAACTACATGCCAAGTTGCTAGGAACCTGTTGTCATTGTTTGCAACCCTTTTCCCTTTGTATAGTTGATCTAGTTCAGGAAATGTGCAATCTCACCTGCACACCAGTTGTTAATGTAACATGGACAATTTATCTTCAAGACCAGCAGACATTGCTTTTGTAGAAGAAGCATTGAAATGCAAATAAGTTTGTCCACAGCAACTTCTGCATTGGTAATAGTTCTCTTTAATATGGAATAATTGAGATGATGTTTACTTCTGCAAAGATTGTGCATATTGATTTAACATATGTTATCGGATGGTTAATATTTCTTATACTTTCATAACTACTCTTCTTTTTAAACTGTGCTACAACTGGCTAGATTTTAAGTTAAGATTTAAGTGGTCTTTATCCATTCTCATGTAGTTCATCCAAAGTTAACAATAAAGTTTATGTAATTAATTTTTTCATAGCAATAAGGTGTACGTGGTCAACAAAGTGGCTATAACTGCTGCTGTTGATGGTAGTGGGTCTCTCTGTCAATGAAAGTGCCTTATGCTCTTATCCGGTCATTTTTAAATGGTCTCTAATCTGGTTTTCATGACTAATGCGCATGTGTGTGTATGTGTGGTGTGTGAATTAATTTGGAATACTGTGTGTTTTTGTGAAACAAATTTGAAATATGTGACGTTGGTCTTTATTATTATTATTACCATTATTATTGACACATCCTTCTCAGAAGGATGTAGTCAACAATTTATCTATAATTGCTATGTTTGGCAGATGCCTGCGGAGAAAGATGACTGCCCCCACTGAGCCGATGAAGTTAAAAAAAATCATCAGTCCATCTTTGCAGGTCTAGTGTGGATTTGTGTAAGGCAAACTGGAATGATTTACTGTGGCCATTTTTATCACAGTCATACATATGATTTCTACCCAGTTAATAATGTGGTCTTAATGGATGAGTATGGATACTGGTGGATTATAATCACAACAATGTGATAGGCCTTTATTGTGGAAATGTTCTGAATTGTCATTATTGGTTCACACATTTTATTACACTCCTTACTTGAAAATAATTTTCAAAACTACAATCTTAAAACCCACTTTTAAAAAATGTTACTGTATTAAACAGTAAATATAATTTAAAACAATTAAACAGTAAATATAATTTAAAACAATCAAAGTGAATTAAAAAAATATGCATTTATATATACTCCTAAAAATTTGGGTGGGTTGGAGTGGGTTATAGGGCATATGGTTTGAAAACAGCCTAGGGCCTACTGGCCAGATGCGTTTTCAATGAAGGTGAGTTTCAAGTTTAGAGAAGCTTAGCTCATGTTAAAGCTGTTTTTTGTTTAGCAAATGGCCATCAGTGATTATGGTATAAAATCTGAAATAAGTTTTAAATTATATCCCATATCTCTGTAGCCTTTTCACTCTGAAAGGTTTGAAGAATGTTTATGGTCATTGTGTAGACGCAGCCAAGTAAATCACTGGAAGGGCTGTTCCATTAGCTTGCCTAGGGCCTCATTTCACCATGATCAGTCTCTGGTTTGGAGAAATATTATAGGTGTAGGTGGCAAATTTACTTGTGATCCCAAGCATGTAGTCTATGATACAAAACATATTTCCTGTGATGCATTTTACATCAGATTAACAAGTCATACCTTAATAGAAAGACTGACTAATCATTTGATGGATTTAAAAATAAGAACAATAATTCATTATTCAGACACATTCAGGAATGTGCATATTTTAAGAAATATTTTTTTTCTGCTGTGGTCCAAGTCAAAATGGATTATAGAACAGGGGTTATCATATTTACTTAGTAGAGATATAAGACTTCATCCCCAAAACTGAAGGGTGCAGGAGGACCTGCCCCCTCCAAAAATTATTTTAATATGTAACAAGTGGCATTTGGGCAAGACTTCTTAATGGTTTCCAGAACTGCATGCCTAGAAACTATAAATCCATTGCTATTGTTTGCCAGCCATCATCTTTTGTATAGCTGATGGCGTTCAGGAAATATTATGGCAATATCACCAGCAGCCAAACCTAATGCCTCGCAAATATGGCGTGCTCGGTCAAACCATAATCAACCAAACTCCAACAACCAGCAAAATGTGATACACAACACCAGCCTTAATTTCAAGATTATATTTTTATTACACAATCTTGTATATTCCTATATCCAGACCGGTTTCGGCTACCAAGCCTTCCTCAATGGAAGATTTTTCTTGAAGAGGTCCAGTGAGGTGCTCTGTTTGACATGAATGGGGAGTTTATTCTAGAGTATGGGTAGTCTCTGGGTTAGGAACCTGTCCCTCCATCAGGTTCTGTTTAATGTGGTGATGAGGTTGCGGTCCTAGGACATCTTTCAACTATGTCTATACCCATTAGCTGTATATTCATCACCATTCTGATTTACAGAGATCTTGGTAAAAGAAACCATCACACACCTTAAAATTCTTTAAAATTCCTCTTCCAAGGTCATTCAGTTACATCATACCTTCCTAAAAAAAGCAGCAGATAAAATCAAAACCCTTAACCTAGATATATAATTACTATATTTTAACCACTCATTTAACACAAATATAAATATTTATTTTTGCCATAATTGCAAAGTCTTATGCATTAAATAACCAATTCCATCTGAACCTGATGCAGAACCAATATTAACTTTCATCATCTCATATTCCATTATAGTAATCTGTTTATCTAAGTATCTATTTACGTTTTTAGTAAATTGTTTAGCATTCCATTCATTTACACTATTTAACTCTTGTTTACTCAGTCTTTTTTTTAACAAACTGCACTATAATTTCCATAATTTCACTTTGTTACTTCACCACCACCTGTTCTTATCTCTCATCTCTCTCATTATACTACTTTTTTCTTTAACCTTTTTACTCAAATAAGCAGAAACGTATTTTTTGCTTGCAAAAAATATCTTTTAGACAACAGTCCCTTTATTTTCTATTGATTCCTTTTATATACCTCTTCTTCCATTGTATAATAAACATTTTTATTTCTCTCCAAACTGTCTAATGTTTTATTTTGTAATTCCTTATACTTCTGTTTTTTTTCTTTTTGTCCTAACATCTGTTCCCATTGTAAAAAATTGGATTTATATTTTTCATTAAATATCAGACAACATTCTGTCCATTTAGTATAACAATATCTCATAGTTAACTGTTCTTTCCATAAGTGAAGTATGCTCCCTTTACCTTTTTCATTCCAGTTAGAATCACTAATTCTTTTAATTCCCTTTCCAATTTTAATATGCTCTTTATTTTCCTCAATTTCTATCCATATAGCCATATGATCTAAAAATCCTGTCTGTACTGCCACATTTATAAAAATATTTATACTTTTAGAAACCACACAATAGTCACTGATTTAATATTTCCCTTCGTATACATTCATTCAACTATGTAAATTTCCTAATAGTAAATTACCATAAGTCATAATCTCTTACATTATTCTTCTGACTCTTTCTCTAGCTCTATCTTTTCTTTTTATCTCTCAAATCACAATTAGTCTTTCTGCAATTATAATGTCCATATTGACTATTATATAGTCAAATATCTCTTTAAATAACTTGTCTTTTTCTTTATAAGATACATGGACATATATTCCCATGTATCTTATAAAGAAACCCCTCCACCCATGTAAACTTATATGAGTTTACACAAATCATATCCACCCCCACCAGGATAGGTTCATAAAGAAAGAATACTAGGCTGGATACTTGTCAGTAGCCATCCCCAACAGTACATGTCAGGCACCCTCCCTGACAACCTAAGTGACCACTTTCTTACATACATAATTAAGCATAAAGCTGTAAACCCCCGTCAGCCCATCCTCAGAACAATAAGATATAAGAAGTACTTTATCCCTGCCAAATTCCAAGATGAACTTAAATCATGTAATTGGTCAGTACTAAAACAATTACTGCTGGACAAAGCTGTTGCCTACTTTAATAACAAATTCCTTACCATCCTAGATTCTCATGCTCCTGCCCGCTCCACTAGAATAAAAACAGAAGTTGCACCATGGCTTACTTGTTGTGTCTTTCGGCTTATCCCAGTTAGGGGTCGCCACAGCGGAACTCCGGTCTGCTAATGTTTGATTGTGGATGTTTACTTGCCGAGTTACCAGCCCTGATGCACAACCTTCAATGAAGGCACGCCCATTCACGCATGCCTCCACACAGAAGACGCTCTAGCTGAGAATCGAACGGGACAACGTCTTGCTGTGAGGTACCATGGCTTACTAATGACACCAAATCAAAAATCACAATCAGAAACAAAGCATGGGCCCTATGGCATACCACAACCACCCCTAGACCAAATCAGATATTGGCAGTTAAGAAATGAGACTAAAACTCCATTTTACTAGACAAAAAAACTACTACTGCCATCTACAACATAAAAAATCAAAGCAAACCTCAAAAGTTCTATGCAGGTATAAATAAATTAATGGACCCAGGTCAAACCACCACTCCAACTCCTGCAGCCGCCATTGATAAACCTCCTGAGGATGTTGCAAACACCTTCAACCGCTTCTTCACTGAGACTATCCAATCCCTAGCTAGTCAGCTTCCTCCTAGTTGCCCCATATCAAAGTCCTCTAATTCTAGTACCCAACTATCCTTTAGATTTCAACCGGTTGCCACTTCATTTATTCAAGCTCTACTCAAAAAATTAAAACCTACTACCCTATCAGCTGATCTTCTCCCTGCAGAGTATCTGCAAAAAGCTGCAAATGCCATAGCTTATCCCATCTCCATTCTAATTAACCGAACCATAGCAGAAGCCACCATCCCCTCCATCTGGAAAATATCCTATGTAATGCCACTCTATTAAGGTGGTAGCTCCACTGAACTACCTAATTTCAGGCCCATAGCTATATTGTCACCACTGGCCAAAATTATGGAAAAATGCATCCATAGACAGTTACTACATCATCTTATCCAGAACAATCTACTGGCTAACTCTCAGCATGGTTCCAGGCCTCATCACAGCACCACTTCAGCCATCTTTGTCTTCTCTAACACCATAAAACATAACCGCCACAATAATAAATTATCCTCAGCCCTCTTCTTGGATCTCTCCAAGGAGTTCGACATGGTAGATCACCAGCTATTACTCCATACCCTGAATACAAATTACTTAGATAACCTAGCTCTCCAATGGTTCCAATCTTATCTGAATGGTAGACAACAGGCCATCCTATGGCAGAAGAAACTATCTACCCTCCTACCTAATACACGGGGAGTCCCCCAGGGCTTTATACTTGGTCCTCCTCTGTTCTCCATTTTTATTAATGACCTCTACACTGTCATCCCTGATGCAACATGCATTCAATATGCAGATGACTCCACTCTGATATGCTCGGCTTTCTCTCAGTCAGATCTGTGGACATTATCCAAAAATACTTTTAACACATTTGAAAACTGGCTATCTGACCATTGCCTGATCCTAAACCCTAATAAAACAAAGCTGTTACTTTTCTTCTCCACTAGTAGGTCCAATGCCTTATCCTTCTCCATACAGTCTAATAATGGCACCACAATCTCCCCAGGCTCCTAAACAAAACTCCTAGGTGTCAACATTGACAATAACCTTACATTTGACATGCATGTCAATAAAACTATTAAAACCATCAATAAAATACTTGGGTCACTTTACAAAATCAAACCTTTCCTAAACCCACCTGGTAGAACTGCCAATGCCCATCCCCACTTACTCTTGACTCTACTTTATGCTTCCCCTCTACTCACCAACCTAAATAAAATGGAACTTAATAAACTATCTAGTTGTTATAATCACATTGCCAGATTTACAACTGGCATGCCCTACAGGACACACCACTGTAATAACCTAAAATCTCTTGGGTGGTTAGAACTGCCTTGCCTAATTCAGTACAACCAGCTTATAGTGGCATATAAAGTACTTAACCAACCTGAAAACACACCTGCACTCAAAAACATTATCTGCCCCCTATAGCAACCTCAGAACACTTAAATCTTCTAATAGACTCCTTGTCCAAACTGTGAAAACCAACAATTCATCTGGTGTCTCTCTGTTTGCCAACTCTGTTGGTAAAATTTGGAGTATCTTTCCTCCAGACATTACTCTAGAACCCACCCCAAGTCAATTAAAGAAAAGTCTAAAACAGTATTTTAAGTCACACTGGCTGTGTCCTTGTTCCTAGCCTGACTAGCACTCTCATTATTATTGTAAGGTAATGTTGTCATTGCTACTCTACTGAATTGCAATTTTTAGGCTTTTTACCTTATCAAACCTGATTTTTGTGAAATTGTACAACTTGCTTTCTGCTATAGCCTGTAATCAGTGATTAATATATTTTATGTTTTAATTATGCAATGTCTTTCTCTTTGTACCTTGGAGCTTTTCTTCCCGGGTTTCCACTGAAAATGGACATGTATCCAGTTGGACTATCCTGGTCAACAAATGTAAAATAAATTAATAAATAAATAAATATTGCTATAATTCTATATGCCTTCTTCTCCCATCTAAAATCTAAAAAGTTAGTTTTCCTAATCTAACTAGGGTATAATTTAATATAGAAATTCCTATATTATATAATACTGCTACCCCTGAGCAAGTCTCTTCTCTCAAATTCCAATTATATCCCCTATCCATAAATTTTCTGTCTGTAATCTTTCTTCTTTTGTTAAACCTTTAACATCATCTAATATTATATCTGCCTCACATTTATTACACCATTCCAAAGCATCTATTCTTTTAACCAAACTTTTAATATTTTTTACACATTAATTGATAATATCCCAATAGTATTTGCTTCTCTTCTTCTTAATCTAAATGTAATTATTTATTACTTTATTAATTTCCTTTTTTTAACTTTCATATCATACCTAATCCTGTGTCTTTCTTTTTCTGTCCTTCACCATTTTCCAACAGAGTTCTTCTTAATTACTTTACAATCAATATCTCTATGTTCACTAACATCTGTCTCCAATTCTAATTCACCTTCTTTTATTTCTTTTGTTTTTAAATCTTGTATTTCCTCAGAAAATGTTGCTACATATTCAGTCTATTTTTTGTAACTTTGATTCCATATTTTCTTTTTTGTTATTCTCGTCTATTTTTGTTCCTTCCCTTAAATGTTCTCCTTGTTCAGATTTATTACTTTCACATTTTCTAGCATCAAGACCATAATCCCCACATATGTAACATTTCTTTTTATAGCGGTTACCAGCAAAATTACCCTCTTTTCCACAAAAATAGCCTGTTTTTGTTTACCCTCAATATCAAACAACAGCTCTATTCCCTTGTACATTTATCATGCTGGGAATATGCATAATTTTATAATTTTCTATTTTCAATATTACATTGCGATCCCAGGCCCCATTACATAAATCCCTGCTGTCTAATACATTTACAATAATTTACATTTCTGAGCAAAAATGCTTTAACTATCCTTTAATAATCTCTTTATCAGCCTCTTTGTGAAACTAAATGTTCAGTTTCTTTTGAGTCTTATGATAAAAAGTATTAACAATATATTTATTCCAAGGGTATACTTCCTTTTTTTTTTTTAAACCTTTCCAAAAAAGTCTCCAGTCCCATAGTTGTTTCAAAAGGTCGCAAAAAGTCTCTTTCTTAATCAAAATGCATGCTCTTACCCCTTGAGCTTTTGTACCCAGAGGTACAATTACTGTGTCACATAACTTATACCTGTCCAATGTTTTTTCTTCTTTACCCTGTATGTGTACAATGTATTTCTGCTTCTGCAACATCTCTGGTTTGTTGCTTAGCTTTTTTTCTCCTTCTTTTCTTTTCTTCACTATATCTGCAAACACATTTTTCATAATTTCTCTCTCATCCTCCCAACAGGGTTGTAGCTATAATTTCTTCTTCTTACTGTCACTCCTCCACTTTTGCTGAATTAATAACTCTGGTTGAAACAAATCCTCTGAATGTAGCATAATGCTCTGCATCTGTTTCCCTAAACACTTCTGCAGTCTTGTATGTGAAGCAACATTCACCTCTGTTCCAGATTCATTCTTTTCCATTCTGCGACATTTTCCCAGCTGCCACTGCACCAGGAATGAAGCGTACGTACATTCACGCTCATCAGTCATATGGATCACAAGTGTGTTAATGAGTAAGGGTCCTTTCTTAAAATATGCATACTTATTTACATTTTATAAACATATTTACACTGTATACATTTTCAACAATATATACAATACACCTTGCTTTCTGACCCACACTCCAGTTTTCACAACCAAAATCTCATTTTTCTCTAAACAAAACTTCCTTTACCCTTTGATTCCAAATTAGACATGTAATACAGAATATTTTTCTATCAATTCTATTAATACAATTTCTACTTTTATTATTATATTGTCCAAATTCCATCATATCTATATTCAGACTATTTACTTTGGTAAATCCCTCCACATAATTTGAATCTAAAATCTTTTTTTAATACCATTTTAACTATTTTGCGTCCTAAAAAAAACATGTTAAATGGTTTCAAGTTCCCCACAGTACAAATAAATTCTATCTCTATTTTTTTTATAAGGCATATTTGCCTTCACTGTCAATTTTTCTATTGTCAGTCATCATAAAAAATTTTGGCACACTATCAATTTTTTACATCTTACTACTCTTGCTTTTATGGCACTCATTTTTTTCATTATGTAACCCTTTCCATGGATATATCCAAAAATGCATTTCCATAATATTATTGTACCATGCCTTCCTCCCCTTTTCAATCTTTTTGACATTCATTTTCCACAGCATGATTTTATCTTGATAGTTCTCTGTTTCTTTATTAGAAAAAACTCTCCATTCAGTTTTATACTTTAAATAGTGCCAAACAAATCTATAATTATCATAGCCACCTATCAGGTAAGAACCTACACTCCACTGAAAGACTACTTGCATGGGCTTTGACTAACTTCAACCAGCAAACTCTCATGCTAGGTGACTTCAACCTTGACTGGCATTCCTGTGTATCCAACAACCCCACAAAATTTCTAAATCTATTCAATTCACCCAAACAATAACCTATCCCACCCGCATTGACAAACGTTCCAAAAAACAGTCTACATTAGACTGTATTTTAACTAATAAGCCAACCTTAGTTACTTATAAGGGTGTCTCCCTGATTCTGGCAGTGACCACACTCCTACCTTCCTCTTCAGAAAACGTGTCCACACTCATCACAACATAACTTACAAATACATACGTCATTTAACTGCTTAAATAACACAACTGGGCACCTCTCAAAGACCTCCAACTAGATTTAGCAATTCAGTACTTTAACAATACCTTCCTTATGATACTAAACAATCTTGCTCCCATCAGGAAAATTCACTCAAAAGCCAAACCCTTACCCTGGTTAACAACAGAGAAAAAACTTTTGTTAAAACATAGAGACAGGGCATGGGCCACCTACCACACTACTAGAGACAACTCAAGCCTCTCTAACTATCAACAGCTTAGAAATCAAGCCAAAAGCAAACCAAGAAAGACAAACAAAACTACTTCCTGACATGTCAACAGACAAACCAAAACAACCCCCATAAATTCTGGCAAAGTATCAACTATCTCCTTAAACCTAGCCATTCCCCAACCCCAGCCCCAACCTTCTCAAACAACACTGACCCAGTAGCTAATCAATTCAACTCCCATTTTATTAACACTGTTACCTCCCTGCTATATGACCAACCTAACAAAGAACTCATTCTCCCTCAATCATCTCTAGATCGTCCCACCCCCTTCACCTTTACACCCATCCAAACTAGCTACATAAAAACACTCCTTGCCAAACTTAAACCCTGCTGTGTTGCAGCTTACAAACTCCCAAACACATTCCTAAAAGCAGCTGCCCCTGCTATTGCCTACCCATAACTATCCTGATTAACCGATCCTTTTCAGAACATTACATCCGAATGATATGGAAAATATCTCATATCATTCTTCACAAAGGTGGACCATCCAAAGAACTTACAAAATACCGTCCCATAGCCATCCTGTCTTCCATTGGAAAAATCCTTGAAAAGTGCATCCAAAATCAACTCCTCAATCACCTCCTCACTAACAACCTATTATCCAGTTCACAGCATGGATTAAGACCCAAACATAGTACCTGCACTGCCCTGCTATCATTCACCAATACCATTCATCAACTGTTAAATGAAGGACAACTTGTCTCTGCCATCTTTCTTGATATGTCCAAAGTTTTGACACAGTTTTCCATCAGCTACTACTAAACAAACTCTCATCCTATGGTCTAGAGTCTGCATCCCTGTCTTTTTTCAACAGCTATCTCTTCAATCGTCAGCAAGCTACTAAATGGGAAAATGACCTCTCCCCTCTTCTCCCTATCTCTGTAGGAGTTCCCCAAGGCTCCATAGTTAGCCTGCTCCTTTTTAGCATATTTACAAATGATCTCTGCTCTGCTACTAATCACACCTCCATTGTCCAATATGCTGATGATTCTACACTTATTTGCTCAGCCCCATCTCCCCAGGACCTTCAAAGCAAAATACAAACTTCCTTCCAAAACATAGAAAAACACCTCACTGAACATCAACTTATTCTAAACCCAAACAAAACCAAGATAATAGTCTTCAGTAATAAGAAATCCAATGCCAGCCAGTCTCTAATCTCAATCCTCTCATCCAGTGTCACCAAGCTAGTTCCCACTAACCATACTAAACGCCTAAGTGTAACAATTGATGAACATCTAAAATTTGACAAACATATTTCCTTGACAATCAAAAAAGTGCAAACCAAACTAGGCTCCCTCTACAAAGCAAAGCCATTCCAAACCCACAGCGCTAGAATGGCCACTGCCCAGTCTCACCTGCTCTCAACTCTACTCTATGGCTCTCACATGTTCACCAATTTGTGTAAGACTGACCTCAATAATCTAGAAGCTTGCTACAACAGAATAGCCAAATTCATAACCAGTCACCCAAATAGAACTCACCACTGTTCATCTCTCTCTCAACTAAACTGGCTAGAACTACCTAACCTCCTATCCTTCAATCAACTCACCATAGTCCATAAAGTTGTCCACCAACCCGACAAACTCCTTGCTCTTGCTAACCTAGTACAACCTAGCTGCAATTTCAGGCCCCTCAGATCATCAGTAAAACTCATGCTACAGGTTACCCGCTCCCACAGCCTTCATGGGGACTCCCTATACTCACAGAAGATGGCCAAACTATGGAACACACTTCCTCAGCCCTTCTCAAAAAACCCAAACTGCCATAAGTTCAAAAAACTCCTAAAAGAATACTTAGCAAATCATTGGCTCTGCTCCTGCCACAATCCAGGCTATCACCCCTTACCATTCCTCCCTCCCACAATATTGCTTACTCTTAAATCCTCCTAAACCTAATATTTCTCACCTACTCAACTAACTGCAAGCTTCTTTCATACCTTTCCTCTCAACTAGACAACCAATAATAACAATAATATAGGAGAACTATCTGTTTAATAATATGTCCTCTCTTGTAAACACTGTATTCTCAGATAGCAGTAATTGTTTGTTGAAATTTCTATTGCTTCTCTCAAGCCAGATGCCGTCATTCTGTCAACTAAATTTGTATGCTTTAAAAGTATAAATCTGTACTCTAACTATATTGTAATGTATTTGTATACTAGCTTCTTAGCTATGCCTGTACCACATGTAATAATATGCATTGTACTTAACTTCTTAATTGTTTTATTGTTTTATATATTGGAGCTTTTCTCCCTGGGTCTCCACTGAAAACGGGTTCCTGGCCCAGTCGGGCACTACCCGGTTAACAAATGAAATAAATAAATAAATAAATATACTTAATATCTATGTTAAAGTTCAACCATCATTACAATTTAAACATTTTATTACTTCATACAAATTCAAAGATGCCATATAAATTATTGGATTTATTAACAGTAGACCTTTTTCTTTATGCACATATAAAACCCCTGTTTTCACCAGATTCAACCTAGGTCCCCAAATGAAGGAAAAAATATACTCTATACTTCCTTTTCCAAAGTCAAAGGCAAACTAAAAACACCTGCTAAATAAGCAATTCTACCTAACAAAATGGAATGAAATGGAAATTTTCAGACTGGAAAGTGTATTTCAGCTATGGAATGTATGTTAGCCAATACTGATGAATACTTATTGGTTTCTATTAATGACATTCAAATAAGTTTTTCAACTACTTATTTTACCTTATATGAGTGTTTTATGAATAATGTCCTTGATTTTGAACTGTATGAATTTTTAAGTATATAAAAAACAGGAACTGGGGCCCTATTTGTGATCCCCAAAATCCATAACAGTCTCACAAAGCCACCCTTTAGAGTATAGTATCAGCTCCGAACAGATCACTGAAGGTAGCACACTATTTTTGGTTAACATTTTAAATTTGCTAGTCTAGAAATTCTCTTCCCCCGTAAACGATTCATGCTGTTTTTTTTTTTTTTTTTTTGATAAATTGTAAGATTTTAATCAAAGCTATGATTATAATATTTATGTGGTCACTGTTGATATATGCTCCTTATTCACTAGTATCCCCAAGAAGTGGGGGAACAGTGGGTTAGGTTGTATATGAATAAATTCACTCAATTATCTAGTGAAAAAATAACTTTGCTGTCAGTTAAGCACTATTAGAAATGTATTATATGTTTAACAAGAAGTAATATAAACAGATAAAATTTGGGGCAATGGGGTCAGCAGTGGTCCCCTTCATTTTCCAATTTGGTGATAGGATGGTAGGAAGCTTATATACTAAGTTTTAGTACATTAAGTAGTAAAATCAGGTACTATAAGAGATTTATGGATGATCTCTTTTTTATTTTTACTGGAACTGCAGAAGAATGTATGATTTTTGTGAAACATCTTAGTAAGGAGGTGGATTTTTGAAATTTACCCTGGGAAATATGGGTTTAAAAGTTAATTTTCTAGATGCCACCATTGAATGGGATAGAGATCATAAGAAATTCAAGAGTTATAACTATAGAAAACATACATTCTCAAATGAATACTTCCATTACAAAAGTAATCATCCTTATTTTTATTAAGAAAAAAATATTCCAAGAGGGCAGTTTATCAGAGCCTCAAAGATGATTATGAATAATATCAAATTTGAAGAAGAGATTAGGTTCATAACCTCTCTGTTCAGAGAGGTTGCAAGAAAGATATATTATTAGAAACAGCTGAGGAAATTATTGCTAGCTTTGCCATCTGGGATGCCATCAGCAATGACTGGAAAATATTAGAAGGTAATGTTGATTAGAACTACAAATGGGGCTTTTGTTCTGCAGGTAGGTTTATTTCTGAAGGATCAGAACTAGAACAAGAGGTCTAGTTTATATTAGTGTATGCACAGGCTGTAATGCCTTTTATGTGAGAATGGCCACAAGGCACTTAGAATAAAAGAGCACCGGTATTCTATTAAAACAAGAGATGAAAAGAATGCTTTATAAAAGCATTCTATAATATGTAAAAATATAAAAAGTTTTTTTGTTTTCTGTACTTGAATTAGTTACACCAGACCTAAGTGGAGTTAATTTTAGGAATAGGGTAGAGGTTAAAGAAGCCAAATGGCAAATTAAGTTGAAGGCAGATAGGTATACAGGTTTACATTACTCTGTTAATATAAAATGTTCTTTAAAAAACACGAGATTTAAGGTATATAAGAGATGTTTATTAAGAACAGGGGTTTGGGTTAGTGCTCATGTACTATGCATTTGTATTTTCACTCTTGTGTATTTTTCATATTTATTGACAAAACTTTTCACATAATTATATTTTAAATAATAGTATGTATTCATCCTTTCCCTTTCTTTTTTACTTTTAAGTCCTCTGTATTTTTCCTTTTCCTTTTTCCCACTCTTTTTTCAACTGGGTTTTTTTTGTCTAACTGTATTCCATTTAGCATCATCATTTTCACTTAAACTTGACTCTTCTTCTTCAACATGTACTGTATTTAAATCATCTTTCACTTTTTCTTGAGTTACTTGTTCCATATCAATATTACTGCTATCTTGCTTTTCATTTTTTCTTTTCTGTATTCTTTTCTATAGCTTTGCCCATATTACCTTGTTTTATTACATTCTCTGTTATATCTACTACTCCATTTTCTTTTTCTTCATACCCCCCCCCCAAGTGTCCCACTTTTTTAATAACATTTAGGTTTGTGATGATATGGGCTAGTGCCAGCATAGCCAGCTGGAGTTCTATAAGGAATGATATGCCTTTGAATATCAAATTGATTTATACAAGATGCTTGTGAAAAATGTATTAAAACTGTATGGCATTTGAACATCAAAAGGATTTGTACAGATGTTTATGTTATAAATGTATTAGAACTGTATGGCATTTGAAAATCAAATTGCCCTGCTGTACCCCCTTCTGACCAGACTATAAGTTAGTCATCACTGCAACCAGACACTCCAAAATCAGCTACTCTAAAGCCCTTAACAAAGGGTGTTCAATTATACTGTGTAATATTAATATTAATACAACTGGTAGTAGTTGACCAAGACAGCTAGGCCTTCAGAACTGGCCTACACAGTGTCACCAAATAAATATAAGCACTCTCAAAGGTTATATACTTTCTAAAAGGACAAGCAACAATAAACATTTTAAATATATTTAATAAATAATAAAAGAGCAGGAAAATACTGAATATATATTTACAGTAAACCACAGAGTTCAAATCACAGGAAATATTAAAAATAACATGGATAGACTCAGAAAAATAAAAAAGGCAATATCTAAGCTAAGCTTCACTATATGTTGCTGACTGAATCTAGGAGAATTACTATTCCCTACTTACTATATACAGCAAGGCAGATGATATGGTGACTGGTGCTTCTTGTTGTCAGTCCCAAGATAGAATACTCAATACTGAGAGATTTTTCTTTATAATATCTAAAATTTCCAAGATGGCTGGCTGAATGACCTCATCTGGTCACCCGACTTTTGAAGCTTGAGACAGGATGTTAACATAGATGTGATAAGATGCATATCGAAAGATTTGTTAATGTTTATGGCAGTGTCTGGGGCTTTCCTTCTTTTTACTGAGCTAAAGAACAAAGGCTTCTTCCAGACAGCATTTTTCTTAAAGTAAGAAGCTAGCTAGCTGCTTAACCCCTTCTCTTCCAGTGTCCTTTGTTAACCTATATACATACAGTCTAACATGTATATTCCTTTTCTGTCCAGCAGAACCCACTGGTGATGCATTTTTTAACACTAGCAACTTTACAAACACATTTTGATTTTCAAATGCCATACAGTTCTCATACATTTGTAACATAAGCATCTGTACAATTCAGTTTGATATTCAAATGCCATACATTTCTAATATATTTGTGACATAAGCATTTCTGCAATCAGTTTGTTATTCAAATGTCATACAGTTCTAATACATTTGTAACAGAAGAGTCTTGTATAAATCCATTTGATATTCAAAGGACATATCATTCTATACAGAACTCCAGCTGGCTGTGCTGGCACTACCCCATATCAGCACAAGGTTCACAATCTTTTGCATCATGTCCTAAACTGCCACATATAAAAGATTTTCTTCTTTTCCCATTTGTTAATTGAATGATCCATTTTCCCATGCACAAAGCATGTTTTTGGCTGTCCCCAATGTCTCACCAAACCTCTATCTATTTCAAAATTAATAACACTTGAAATGTGTACAATACAATAATTTTCCAGCTTCAATATCATATTGCAGTCCTATATCCCAGTCCATAAACCAGTATTATCATATGTTGTTTGTCTTTCGGCTTTTCCCAGTTAGTGGTCGCCACAGGGGAACTCCAGTCTGCTAATGATTGGCAGGAGATTTTTAGGGTGCCGAGTTTCCAGCTCGACGCCCAACCTTCAATGAAGGCACACTCATTCACGCATGTCTTTCGGAATGCCACTTGACCGTGGGGAGACATGCAGACTCCACACAGAAGGCGCTCCCTGCACTTCAGCCAAGAATCGAACGGGAGAACCTCTTGCTGTGAGGCAACAATGCTACCACTGCACCACCACGGATCTAAACCTCTATTATCATATGCTTCTGATAAATTCAGCATATCATTACATAGATTTAATAAGTGTTTTTTTAAAGTCTCTTTTTCAACCTCGGTTCAGAATTGAATATTATTTTTTTTCTTAGTTTCCCTAAAAGAGGGCTTAAGTACATATAAGCTCCACAGTGAATATTCTTTTCCATATTCCTCTATAAAAGTCTCCATTATCTGCCTGGTCTTTAAAAATAATGTTACAAAAAGTCTCTTTATTAATATGTATAAATGCTCTCACCTCATTTGTTTTAATCCAAGCATCTTAATAACTTCATCCCATACCTTGTATCTGTCCATTGGAGCATCTTCCTTCTTTTCAACTCAAACCTTAAACAGTCTTTTTCTTCTAACATTCATTTCTTCTACTTGCTTACCATGTATTCCTTCTCTCACCATCTCAGTGTATGATTTCGTCTCTGTCTGTGTCTCCTCACTCTGCTGCCCTTCTTACTTCTGTATTTTCTCCATCATTTATCCCCAAGATAAATTCTTTCCATTTTCTGATTCACTTTCCTCCACCATCTCCAACAATATTTCATCCCCCAACCTTCCTGACTAGAGAATAGTATCAATACAATCCTGCGTTGCATCTTCAGATTCAAAATGCTTCTGCTGGGGCACGTCTTCTGCATCTATCTCCACCGCATGAACTGCCTTCATACTACTTTGAAAAGGTTCAACTGCCTTTTCCTCCATCTCTGACACAAATACTCTTCTCTTAAGCTATCTTCCGACTTCTTCTCTGATGAGTTAAACATACCTGCTGTTTGATTAACAGCACCACAATCATGATTTACTTTCTCATTCCACTCTACAACCTCCATTGTGCTTATGGTAGCTTCCTGTTTCTCTGAGCTGCCTTATCACCTGGATTGAAAGCAGGAACAAAACATGCCATACACACGTGTTCCCCTATGGAATAGAGCAGGGGAATTTCCCTGATGCTGTATCTAAGTTTCCCTTAGTAATATAAATACCACCTGTACTCAACCCTGAAAAGAGCCTATTGGGGCTAGCATGGTCAAAAATAAATAAATAAGTAAATAAATAAAAATACATATTACCCCATCATGTAGACTACTGATGCAGGATTTCAATGTGTTGTTAAATTATCAGATTGCTTATGTCCTGCTTCTGATATGAATATCAATGTCAGCAAATATCAAAAACTTGGATGTCCTCCAAAGGATGGATTGATGTGGAGGGAAACCCATCCAGATAGCAATCTCCCTTCCTTCTTGAGTAATCTATGAGAGCAAGGTAATAGAATAGATTTTATTTTAATACCACATTTTAGATCCAAACTACACTCCTCAATAGTACATTAAATCATTTCATGAGATTATGCCCCTATATCAGCAGTCATAAATATGGAGCATTGAGCCTCCCAAATTAGGAATTGTAGATGGGCCCATTTGATTGCAAGGGGAGGAGGGACAAAGACATGCTTAATGATATACAGTGGGTTGTCTTTGGTAGGAATATGCCACATGGCGGTTCAATTAATAGGGCATGGTGGGATGGGTGCAATTATGGTGAGATTATGGATGTTGAGGCTATTGGACATAGAAAATATAGTAATATGCTGTCACTGAAAATTAAGAAAGTGAAGGATGTTTACACTCAGTTAACCACTAATGGGGAACTAACACAGCTGAAAGATATATAGGCTGTACAGATGTAAGAAATCAACCTAATTAAGTCTCCAAAGTTTAAGCAGAGGTCATACAATGGGTCCAGTTTTGGTGGATCAAAGTGATATAGATCCAAGGTGTATACCTTGTTTTTTAAACATTTTGTCAACAGGACTATAATAATGGAGACAGAGGATGGGAATGTAGTATCTGAAAATGAAGATCTAAGGGATATATTTTGCAATATTATAACTCTCATCATAAAACACCTGATGTTTTATCTGATTGGGATCTTACAGCTTCACAGATAAGGGCATTTCAGTGCCACTGGGTAGAGAGATGTTTTAAATCAGCTCTTTACCCCCACTGAAGTTATAAGAGTGATTTCATTTTTGAAATCAGTTCAGCAGAGTTCTATAAATGGTGCAATTTTCCATTAATCTCCCAGCTAGACCTGGCATTTTGGCATAGACTCCTACTTGGAATAAGGGGCCAGGAACCTCTCACTGAGTTCAAATCATCCTTCTTCGAGCACATGCACAAGAAAACTGAGGGTAAGGGCTTTAGGAACAATGGTTAACCTTAACATTTATTATCAAACACAATAATGCTTCCATCAAGACACTCGTTCCCTACTTGTTTTCCTAAATATTGTAAACAACTTTGGTTTTACTGTTCTTTCTCTGCAATATACTGTATTTCTGCAAATAAGACTCTGTAACATCTTTTATTTTTTTTTATTTGTTCTTATGTATTGTAGACTTCTTAAAAGTTCATGTTGCTTGTTAAGTTCTTTGGAGAATCTCACCTTCATGGTTACCAATCATGTGGCCATGATCTAGAATCAAACTTCACACTGCCAGGTGAATAGTTCTTCCACAGCTGTTCTTTCATACCACACATTCACACACATAAACAGATGCTCACACCTATGAGCAGTTTAGAGTTTCCAATCCACCTAATGCATGTTTTTAGAATGTGGCAGGAAACCGGAGCACCCAGAGGTAACCCACGTGAACACAGGGAGGATATGTAAACTCCACACAGAAGGCATCCCAGCTTGGAATCATACCTGAAAACCTCTTGCTGTGAGATGACAATGCTATCTGTTGTTTTCTGTTGAAACCTCTGTTCCTCTATTTCCATTTACAAATACTTGGCAAATGTTTAATAGCATCATTTTTTATTTAAAAAAAATAATCCAGATTCTTAGCCAGATAACATAAAATAATTCCAAGGAAAAACATTGTTTTTACTTTGACAAAATGCCAGAAATGTGTCTTTCAAAAACTCAGTTTGGAAAGTCACATCACAAAAATGTTCTTTTCCTAAATGAATGAATGATCTAATGCCCTTAACTGTAACCCCCCAATGGTAGAATCGATTTATCCCACAAATAATAGTTATTGATACAGAGTCCTTCTTGCTATAAACTCTTACTTTTCTTTCTAACAAATTGTGCAGCACCTGTTTGCAGAGTATTTATATCCCCAACAGCAGCAGTATAAGGCTTTTTCATGCTTTAACTTCTCATCACCATGTTCAACAGTATTATCCAATGTCACAGAATCCACTTTACTGTCTTCCCCTTCTTTATAATAGGCTTTGTCTCCCCATTTTGGACTAGAAAGTCTCAGATTCCTCACAGAGCTCATCCTTCTCAAAATAATGAATATGACTGCATATTGGCTAACCCTCCAGGGACTAACTCAGTAACAGTGATTTTTTTCGTTGATCAATCCTGGAAGTCAACAAAATGCTGACTGTTTGTAACATCCTTATTCTGTACCTGGGTTCATTTTTCCATACCATCTGACAGGCTACGATTATTATTATTATTACCCACAGTAGCACTCAGGATTAATGTTTTCTGTTGATCATCAAAATTCATTTCCACACCTCCACCACAGTTCCTGCAAGTCTCCGCTGTGTCCACAGCAGGAAGCAATGCAGGAAGAGCAGACACATACACCATAAAGATTAAGGGACGTTCAGGAAGAGCAGACACATACACCGTAAAGATTAAGGGACGTTCAGGAAGAGCAGACACATACAACGTAAAGATTAAGGGAGGTTCAGGAAGAGCAGACACATACACCGTAAAGATTAAGGGAAGTTCAGGAAGAGCAGACACATACAATGTAAAGATTAAGGGAGGTTCAGGAAGAGCAGACACATACACCGTAAAGATTAAGGGAAGTTCAGGAAGAGCAGACACATACACCGTAAAGATTAAGGGAAGTTCAGGAAGAGCAGACACATACACCGTAAAGATTAAGGGAAGTTCAGGAAGAGCAGACACATACACCGTAAAGATTAAAGGAAGTTCAGGAAGAACAGACACATACACCGTAAAGATTAAGGGAAGTTCAGGAAAAACAGACACATACACCGTAAAGATTAAGGGAAGTGCAGGAAGAGCAGACACATACACCATAAAGATTAAGGGAAGTTCAGGAAGAGCAGACACATACACCGTAAAGATTAAGGGAAGTTCAGGAAGAGCAGACACATACACCGTAAAGATTAAGGGAAGTTCAGGAAGAGCAGACACATACACCGTAAAGATTAAGGGAAGTTCAGGAAGAGCAGACACATACACCGTAAAGATTAAGGGAAGTTCAGGAAGAGCAGACACATACACCGTAAAGATTAAGGGAAGTTCAGGAAGAGCAGACACATACACCGTAAAGATTAAGGGAAGTTCAGGAAGAGCAGACACATACAACGTAAAGATTAAGGGAAGTTCAGGAAGAACAGACACATACACCGTAAAGATTAAGGGAAGTGCAGGAAGAGCAGACACATACACCGTAAAGATTAAGGGAAGTTCAGGAAGAACAGACACATACACCGTAAAGATTAAGGGAAGTTCAGGAAGAGCAGACACATACAACGTAAAGATTAAGGGAAGTTCCCAGATGCCCTGGTCAGATTTTCCCTAGTAGTATAAATACCATTTTAGGTCTCCACTTAAAATAAGCTACTAGCCTAGTGAACTAACCCCCTTTACCAAAGAATAAATAAAATAAAAATATAAATTTATTTTATTTTATTTACATTTGTTTACCGGGAAATTCCGACTGGACGCAGGTCCTTTTTCAGCGGATGCCTGGGGGTAAAAGTCCCACATCATGTACATGATAAATAGAGATACAAAGTTGCAGCAATAGTAAACAACATTACAGATTGTTGGCTTTAATACAATAACAAGATATTAATTATCAACATTATATGCAGTAAATGTTGCAAGTTAAGATAGTTTCTTGTTGTTTATAATATTAGTAACAAAGTTGTCAGACAAGATTTTAAAGTATGTAAAGACAACTAGTTAATTCTGACTGTGGTTAGTAGTGGCGGTAGTGTAGTTGGGTTAAGAGTCTAGGTGGGGGGGGGTAAGGGGGGGTGGCAGTCTGGATTACAACAAGAACAAAGCCAGTGCAAATTTAAATGGAATTTGAGAGCAGTCTTGAAAAGGCTGCTGGAAGGTAGAGTAGTTATAGAGGATGGAAGGTTGTTCCAAAGTTTAGATATGGTACATGAACATATGGCTTCTCCTGCTGAGATTTTGGGTTTGATAACAGTGAGTTGATTTTTATTGCTTGATCTTAGGGGCTTAGTGGAGTGATAGGGTTGGATAAGGGTTTGAAGGGAAGGAATGTTATGGGGGTGGTTAATAAGTTTATGAGCGAGGGTGAGTTAATTAAAGTGAAGGAGTAGTGGGGGTTCTAGCCAGCTTAGTTCTTTAAGGGACATAGAATGATGGCTGCGGTAGGAGGTTCCAGTGGCAAATTTAGCAATTTTGTTGTAACAAGCATCCAGCTTGGGTAGGTCTGTCTGTCTGTCTAAAGTTGGTAAGTATGGGGGATGCATAGAGTAGGGTGGAGATTAGCTGGGAATTGGATAGAGAGATTCTAGCCACTTTGGTTAGGAATTGGCGGCTTCGATATAATACACCAAGTTTCTTGTGAACTTTCTTTATTGTGTGAGATATGTGGGTGTCAAATCTAAGTTTGTTGTCTATTTCCACACTGAGTAATTTTGTGTGTTCTGATGGAGAGATGATGGTATTGTCACGAACTGCAAAAACTGGTAAAACACAACCAAGGCTCCTTAGTAGTTCACTCATAATAAATTTATTCACAATGCACCGAAAAAACAGTAAAACGTAACAAATGTACATAAAAATAAGAATAAAGTACTAAGCGCTTTCACCCTAAAAAACATAAGGGCATCTTCAGAGTACTGAATAAGTTATCCACACAACAACAGTTAAATACAAGTATCCTAAATTACACAACCCCTATCATTGGTTAATTGATTAAATGATTTAAAAGTTTTTTTTAAAAAATCATTTATACCTTATTAATAATAAATATGATGCAGTAGATTAAAAATGAATAAAATACAATGTGATATACTATAATAAATATTGTAAATGTTATAAATGTTTTAAGTATAATTGATATATTGTGATAAATAAACCTTATAGAAAATTCAATTAAAATGCTGTCAAACACTAGTGGATGCTGATATTGGATGATAATAAAAACAGAGTTAATAATGTGAACATAGTATTTTGTAATATTCCTCCCTTAAAAAAATTAACATAATTGTGAACTATTTTGCACTAAAAAGCACTAATATTTCAAATACAATATGATCTTTGTTTTAAAATGCTTGAAATCGAGATATGTCCATTAATGCCAGGTAAACAACTGCCATTAAGTCTTAACTGCCACAAACATTCTTTAGCTTCTAACAAATTGTCATAATCCCCTCCTTGCTCCCAATAATTGGGAATTCTATCAATTACAAAGAATATAAATCTCTTAAAATTCTCACATTTACTGTTGTGTGCATATAGGGCATTCACCATCTTTTTGTTTTTGATGTCCCTATTGTGTTCCAGAATACGTTCCCTCAATTTCCTGGTGGTTTTCCCTACATAGTATGCGGGACAAGAAACACATGTAGCCAAATACACCACCATTTTGGTGTTACAATTACAATGTCCTGAGCATTTTATAGATCTCCCATATCCTTGCACCATAGTGTATGGTCCATCATTCACAAATATACAGCATTTACAAAAACCACACTTACTCATTTTTGACATGGTATATATTCGGCTCTTGTTGTTGTTTTCCATAATTTCTTTGAGATTGGTGCCCCGACTGTACGTAACCTTGGGAAAATGCCGTATTCTTTCATTGTATTCTATTCTATTGGCAAAGACACTAGACCAAGTGTCATTTAATATTTGGACTATAGTGTCAGAATTTTCATTAAATGGTAAAATAAACACATCTCTTTTGTTAATATTAGTCTTGTCTATAGACATAATATTTAGTCCATATTTTAATATTGGTTTGTATACAGTGTTTCTTTTCATCAAAACTTCTTCCTTTGTTTGATATACTAAATTTGATGGATACCCACTATCTAAAAACATGTTACATATTACTTTTAGTTCATGAATAAAATTGATATCTTCACTAATAATACATGATAGTCTAACCATCTGAGCTTTTACAAGATTCTTTTTTTGAAAATGTGGATGGCAGCTATCATAATGAAGGTAGGAATTTGAGTATGTTTTTTTCCAAAAAATAGTATATTCAACCATATCATTGTTAAAATACATACTGATATCCAAATATTCACACTTCTCTTCATGTACTTCAGTTGTAAAATTCAAAAAAGTCGAAGATGAATCTAAATAACTTACAAATTCACTTAATTCTTCTTTGTCACCCTTCCAAAAAATTAAAATATCATTCAGGTATCTGACATAAAATGATATTTTTGTCCAGAACCTGGATGAAAAGATACTTTCGGTCTCCCTCTGAGCTAACACTAAATTTGCATAAATGGGAGCACATCTGGCCCCCATTGCTACCCCTGTGCGTTGTTTAAAATATTCACCTTCCATATACATAAAATTATTGTGCAGGACCATTTCCATCATCTCTACTAATAACTTGCACTTAACCGTATGTAGTCCACTGTGCCTATCTAAAATTGTCTCAAACATTTCAAGACCCAACTTGTGTGGTATAACAGAAAATAGATTTATCACATCAATAGTGACCATAGTGATGCCATTAATATTGCTCTCCATGTTATATATTCTTAATTTATCTAGGCAATGTCAAGAATCTTTAATAATGTGGGGGAATTGATTGAGAATATCTTTACCATAATAATCAATGTACCTAGCTATAGCTTCTAATTTTGAGCCTTTGGCTGAAACAATCGGCCTGAAGGGTGGATTGTTCACACATTTATGTGTTTTTGGAATGCCAAAAATTGATAGGGTAACAGGATGTTCCACAATAAGATATTCATATTCTTGTTTGTCAATCATTCCTTCAATCAAATAATCATACAGTAACCAGTCTATCTTTGTGTAGGCCCTATTCATCTCAAATTTGGATACTTTTTCATAGGTTTCGTCATCATCTAACATATTGGTCATTTTATTTATATAGTCTATTTTAGTCATAATTACCACCCCACCACCTTTGTCTGACTTCACGACTCTATATTTGTCCTTGGTGGTAAGTTATTTTAAACAGAGTCTTTCTGTACTAGTAAGATTGTCATCTTTAATCAAAGATGTTTTAACCTCTCTACATAGTTGTGATTCACATAGCGTCTCAAATAGATATATAATAGGATTCTGTGGAGGTATAAACATACTGGATCTTTTTAAAGCCAACCTACCTATATCAGGTTCTACAACTTTGTTCTGGTTGGCAAAAAACATTTTTAAATTTAACAATCTCATGTACATTTTTAAATTAATGAGTAATCTACCTATGTCATGTTTAAAATGGGAAACAAAAGTGAAACCTTTCTTAAAAAGTGCAGCAAATTCTGAACCAAGACTAGTACCAGTATAATTGTACATACTGAAACCTCCATCTGAAATAATTGTACAGGAAGGTTTTTCTTCTTCTAAATTAATCTCAAAATCACCACCCTGTATATAATTTTCATCGTTGTCCCCATTTTCACACAAACCACTGCTCTCTGAAACATCATTATTAAATAACAGTTCGCAACCTTCACTTAATACATAATTGTTCGATAAAGTGGTTACTAGATTTGTTTCACATTCCCTTAGTAATAACTGTTTTTTCGGTAGGACGAAACTTTCTTGTACTGCATTTGTTGTGGTTGTCGACCTTGATAACGATCGTGTAACCTTTCTGATCTCCACAGAACAGGTTCGTCTAAAAAACTGTATCATTCTCATTATGTCCTACATTATCATTCATGTTCAACTGTGTCCTGTGTGAATTGTGTTTACGGTTGGGCCTATCATATCTATTAGAGTGCTCATCACCTTCAGAATATACTGTAGCCACAATTTCGCCAACCTGTTTCTGTTTGGAAGTTTTAAATTATTTAAAATGATTGTAAGCCCTCTTGTTTGTATAGTCATTTATGTCCCTAAGAAGTTTTTTGTTTTTGTACTCCAACCCCTTCATAACAAAATTATCTAGATCTTTTAAAATATTATGATGGTATTGTCTTTGGTGAGAATGTTGAAATAGGGGATGTTTGGGTGGCTTTGGAAGGTTGTAACAGGAGAAGTTTTGTCTTACTTGGGTTGAGTAGGAGCTGAGCACTGGATAGCCAGCTTTCTACAGAAGAGAATGATTCCTGTGTGATTTGTTGTAGTTCTGGTAGAGTGGGGGGAGAGCAGATGAGAGTAGAGTGTTCTGTGTACTGTATAAGAGATGCTTGTGTGGTGGCAGTATGTAGGTTGTTAGTGAAAAGTGAGAATAGCAGAGGGCCAAGGATAGACCCTTGGGGTACTCTGAGAGTAACTGGGAGGTGAGGTGATAGATTATTGACCCAGATTACTGATTGCTGGCATCCATGTAGATGGCTGTGGAACCAATTGCAGGCTGATTGTGAGAAGGAGAGGTTGGTGAGCGTAGAGAATAGTAGCTCATGAGATACCATGTCAAAGGCCTTTGAGAGCTCTAGAAATATGGCAGTAGAGAAGAGGCCATTGTTTTTGTGATGAAGTATAGTGTTGGTGAAGGAGAGCAGAGCGGAGGGAGTGCAATGATATGGCCTGAAACCATGTTGAGTTTTGGAGAGGAGATTATTAGCTAGGAGGTAGTTGGAGACCTGGGTGTTGATACATTTTTCAAGTATCTTGGACAGAGGGGAGAGGATAGCAATGGGGAGGTAATTGAAGAGGTCAGTGGAGGGGGTGCCTTTGTGGAGGGGAATGATCCGGGATATTTTTCATATCGAGGGAACATAGCCTTCTGTTTTGGAACTGTTGATTAGAATTGAAACTGGGTAGGCTAGTGTATCAGCTGCAATATTCAAGTATTCAGAGGGGAGGTTGTCAGCTGTGAGTTTGATGGGTTTAAGGTTTGACAATAGTCTTTTTATGTTGGAGGTAGGTATTGAGGTGAAGAGGAAAAGAGGAGTGGGAGTTTAGAGTTAGGAGTTGGGGGGCTGTTGTAGGGAAGGATTTTTGTTTAGAGATGTTATAGTTTCAGTGAAGTGTTTGTTGAAGGATTCAGCAATACTGTTGGAGGAGGGAGGAATGGATGGCTGGGGGTATCAACCTTCCCTGGGTGGAGGATAGTGTTAATAGTGGACCAGAATTGCTTAGGGTTGTGGTTGGTAGAGTTTAAGGTGGATTTATAGTAGAGGGATTTGTCTAATTTTATTTGCTTTTTGGCTTTATTGCGCAGTTCAAGGAATGATTGCCTAAGTTATTTTTTGTTTTTTTGTCTAAATAGAAAAATATCCCACACCTGCGAACAAATGGAATTTTAATAATAAATCACTGAAACACAGAATTTGTATTAAGAAAACTGGGTATGAGCTTTTGTTTCTCGCAGTAGATTGCTTAAAAAGTTATTAAAGATATGCTACCATACCTCTCAACTGTACAGATTTTTGCAGAATGTCCAGATTTTCACCTCATATTTTTGGTTCATTTCTCATATGATTGTGATTTTCTAGCAAATCACTGGCAAATCACTCAGGGTTTAAGTCAGAAAATAATGACAGACATTTGAGTTTCAGACTTCATACCCTTAAGAACATCTGTGCTAATGCAAAACCTGTTATTCTATCAACTTTCCAAGTTTGTAAGAGCAATATTTAAAAAGTGCCCCTATTTTTGTTTCTTTGTTCCCCTGTTATTTATGTCTTTTTCCAGATTTCTTGCTGAGAGGTATGTATGCTACTTTGCTAACAAATGAATTATGACAAGGGAGACCAATCTTATATATGTCAGGATAAATATGTTACATATTTTGTAACATTGCTCATATCTTCAGTTAGTATTTCTTTATGTTGTAAGTATGTTAAGCAGAAGGATCTTTATGTTCCTGATTACTCCTCTTTTTCATGACCCAGTTTTAACAGTTCTGAGATTACGACTCATTATAGTTAAAAAATGTTGCATGGGAATGATGGCACTCCTAACTTTTGTTTCATGCTGCAAGGAATGTCTTTCTTAATTCATTCATTATCATGATTAATAACTTTTTATTAATTTTGTTTTTGCCCATGATAACAGGAAAGTCAACAGTTTGTTTGTGTCTTTCGGCTTTTCCCGGTTAGGGGTCACCACAGCGGAACTCCGGTCCACTAATGATTGGTAGTTGATTTTTACGTGCCGGGTTACCAGCCCTGATGCACAACATTCAACAAAGGTACGCCCATTCGTGCATGTCTCCATGCCGAAGATGCTCTAGCTGAAAATCGAACTGGACAGCGTCTTACTGTGAGGCGACAACGTTACTGCAGCACCACCACCGCGGGTGTGGAAAGTCAACAGTAATGTCAATTTATAAGGGATACAAAGTCTAACGTTTCAACTATAGGCATACAAATATTACATCTGCACTGTAAATTCTTTGAATTCCACATATTCTAATTTGTTTTAAAGAATTTAAAATGTAGTATATCAACTGATGTTAACAAGCATGAATTTATAGCAGACTGTTCAACTTTAAGCCTTTTTCAAAGGCCCATGATTTTGGTATATCCTTGATGGTAATTTATTTAGGTCTGTCTAATGCTTTTCATTCTCAGCTCCACGTATGTGTTTTAGAAACTCACTAACCCTGTAATATCAATCCATATGTTGATTTTTGGGTAGATAGGTTCCCTTGGGACCAATCACTGAGGATAATGATACCAGAAAGTGTGTCATGAAGAAAACATTATATCAAGAACACCCCAGGGATGTGTATTAGGCAAAGGCTAAATCAAATGCTGTTATTACAATGTCCAAGGATATGGATGATATGCTTATCTACTGTGACATCTTCTACCCATCGGTATCAAGTCTTCAATTACTCCTTATGCAGATGGTTGGTTATTCTTTACTACAGTCCCTCATATTCAAGTATTCAAACCCAGCTTCAGTCTGACCTTCACTCCCTTAATTATTGACTAAACAACCATAAGCATAGCTTCATATTACCCTCATTTGCTGGTGTAACCTTTGTTGGAGAGCATGATCAGTTATGAAGGTAAACCCTTCTAAAACAACAAGTAAGATATTTGGTACCTAACAAAAGCTGAAAAAGACTCCTAAAAATCACAGAGTCACAGATCTCAATGGTATCAATAGAAACAACCACGTCCTTTAAATACTTAGGTTTATGGGTAGATCAGTCACTTAACTACCAATGCAACATTAAAAACACCTGGGAAATTATCTCTTTTATTCTGGTCCTGGAAAATATCTCCCTTTCCTCCAAACCAGCTAGAGTTGCAATAGGCAAAGATCTCCTTGTTCAGCTTTTGGATGTGGCACTTACAATGAATTTAACAGAACGCAAGTTTAGTAGCTCTATATTTAGAAAAAAAAATACATTCAGGAATAAGCATTTTTAAAGCTACCATCCTAAATTCATGAAATTAAATAATTTCAGGCGACAGCTTATTCGAGCCATTTGTTTAATTAGTGATGATGTCCTGTTTGTACAAGAAGTGCAATTTTTTAGACGGAATATCCCTTATTAGAACTTGATACTATAGCTGAAAACATTTTAAGGGATCGACCATATAAGTTTTTCCCTATGTTAATTCACCAAATTGTAGTTAAAGAAAAAAGAACAAAACAAATTCTGTAAGATCCATTCTCTAGCCTAGATAGCAAACTGAAATAATAAAGTAATAAATCACTATAACTATATATATATATTTGTGTGTGTGTGTGTGTGTGTGTGTGTGTGTGTGTGTGTGTGTGTGTGTGTGTGTGTGTGTGTGTGTGTGTGTAGAACCCTGTTGTATGTTAGTAACACTTATTAAATATGAGGTGAGAGCAGTATTTTTGCTTAAGACTGTTTTCAGTACCCTAGGTATGTTGTACAGTCCAGCCTTTTTGGAGCAGATTAGTATCTGTAGATGACTAGATAAAGGCCTGTTTCTTATTGAAAAACTGAAAGGAGGATAAAGTAAAGGGGAGACCATCCTGATTTACAGATCTGAGAAATCAGGATGTGGTTATAAAAAAGAGTTTCTTATTCAGCTGTGCCACAATATGACTACTAAATTAAATAGTTCAGCATCAAGGGGCAGTACCTGTTTCTGGAACTAGTGTGCTTTGTGAAAGGCTAGGCAGTGATGTTCCCTAGTGCTTGGTAAGGAAATGAAATAACAAATGTGTTTATCCATCTACAATGCCTTGGTTTTCTGTTATAAGTCCTGTGAATGGTAGACAATATTCCAGTGTTTGGGATCAATGGATTGATTCCAATTCCTCTCTAGCTACTATTCTTGCTAAGCTGCTGAACCTATAGGAGGATATTAATTGTTCAGAACCTGGACTATAGGTACAGTGTAAGGACTGAGAGAAAGCTCATGGCTAAGCAGAAGTTCAAAGTAACTTTTCTGAGTGACCAGACTGATGGTCTTTTATGTGGTCATCTTAATGAATGAATGTGAAGACAATTACTACCTAGTATAAAATAACAGAACTGATTTTTTTTTGCAATTAATAGCTATTCTCTTCATAGGTTCATAGGTAGGTACTAGGCTATTGGCCCTAGGGTCTATATAAGCCTAGTCAAAAATGTATCCTGGCTTTTGCCACCCAAGAAAATTATTTTCTTGTGCCCCTGTTGAGCAGAGCCACAGAAGTGATTCCTGGGGTGAATTTCCTATTTCCCATCCTATCATCAAGATTTTTCTTGAAGAGTGCTAATGAGGAGCTCTGTTTGACATAGATAGGTAGTCTGTTCCAGAGTATGGGAAGTCTCTGGGACAGGAATCTATCCCTCTAGCATGTTCTGTTTATTGTAGTGACAAGGTTTAGGTCCCTAGAGTGTGTAGCTCGGTAGGATTGAGATTTCTTTAAGTGGAGCATGTCCAACAGCTCTGGGTTTGACATAGCTTTGTATGTTAGGCAGATCGCCTCAGAGTAGGTGATATGTGACGGAGTAAAGCTGGAGTTTTTTGAGATGGTCTGCATAGGGCATCTGTTTGAGGCCAGTAATCCTCTTTGTGAGGTATTTCTGTGTCCTTTCCAATTGTTGTAGATGTCTTGTGAGGTACATACCAAAAGTGGCGTTGTACTCTATAATGGGTCTAATGAGTGATGAGTAGAGAGGAACAATGGCCTCTTTTTTTCTGTATGAGAAACCTTTTGTGATGAGGTGAGCCATGTAGAAGGATTTCCTGACCAATGTGGCAATGTGATTATCAAAGGAGAGACTACTGTCTACCTGTGTCCCAAGGTCTCTTATCACATTTTCAGCATTAAGTAGACTACCAGCAATGTGGTAGTTCATGGGTACAGAGTTTTTACCAAAGGGGATGACAATACACTTTTTGGCATTGAGCTTCAGGCCATGGCTTTGACACCAGACATCCATCTCAGTGAGGCCCTTTTGTAGCATGTCCACATCATTAGGAGTTTTGATTATGGCTCCTAGTTTGCAGTCATCTGCAAACTTTGTAAGCCAAAGACCTTCTGTGTCAGCCTGTACTTCAAAGAAGTAGATACCAAATAGGAGAGGACCCAAGACTGAACCCTGTGGTACTCCACTTGTCACTCATCTGAAGTCAGATTTGGAGTCTGCTACTTTCACAGTGTGGGTTCTGTCCATGAGCCAGTTGGCAACCCATCTTGTGACATAGGGATTTATACCTAGCTTAGTGAGCTTATCTATAATTCCAGAGTGGGGGATGGTGTTGAAAGCCTTGGCAAGATCTAGATAAGCTGTGTGAGCCACCTTACCCTCATCTATGGCTTTGGTGACTGCTTCAAAGAAGTCAATCAGGTTTAGGAGACATGATCTGCCTTTTACAAATCAGAACTGGGTAGGGTCCAGAGTTTGGAGATTACCAGCGTCTTTGTTTATGAGTTCCATGATGATACATTCCATGGCCTTACAGACCAGACTCATCAGGCTAATGGGGCGGTAGTTCCCGGAGTCCGTCGTGTTTTCCCCTTTGTGGAGTGAGATAACCGTCACCATGCGCCATTCAGTGGGCACAAAGCCTGAGGTCAGGCTATAATTGAGCTTGGTACTTAGGTAGGGTGCCAGTTCATTCTATAGTTCATGTAGAATGCAGCCAGGGATATTGTCATGTCCCATGGATGCTGTGTTCTTAGCTTTGGAGACTGTGTTTTTTTACCTGTGCAGCCGTGATTACAGGAACTTTGCATTCTTCCAGTAGAGAGATGGGCCCTCTAGGGGGTGAGAGTGGGGTAAAGTTAGCACTGAACCTATCTGCCAGGATGTTGGCAATATCAGTTGGTTCTGTATATTTAGTGCCATTGTGCTGTAACTCAGAGCAGATCTGAGTGTTGCCATTGAGATTCTTGACATAGCTATAGAATGCTTTGTGGTTGTCTTTAGAGTCAGTGGCAATTTTATTTTTGTAACTAGCTTTGGAGGATTTTATGAAGGATCTCAGCTTCTTACTGAGGTTGACCAGGGAGGTCCCCCAGTTATGGGATTTTACTCTTTTTTGCAACAGTTTTTTTCTTCTGTTGTAGAGTTTGTTTATGGCAGAGGACCACCAAATTAGCTTGCTTTTTTTGGAGGATAGCATCTTGGCTCTATTAGGGATAGCATGATCCAAGCACCCGTGTAAGTGCTTATAAAGTGCATTTGTGTAGGATTCAGCAGTCGGGCCTCTATTGTCCGTCTGCATGGGTGTCATGAAGTTTGCCACTTCTGTCTTAAGAAGTGTGAAGTTGGCTTTGGAGAAGTTTTTTATGGTGGTTTCCCTAATTGGGGGAGGGGGCGAGATGTGGATGTCTAGGGTGATTAGCTTGTAGTCGGATCTGACCAACAAGGAACTGACCTCTGATGTGGAACACCGGTTGCCCATGTTGGTAATGACCAGGTCTTGGATATTGCTGCCCCTGGTGGGGGTATGAATAAGTTGATCCAAAGCATTGGAATTTATGAACTCCAGAAAATGTCAAGCAAAAGCGTTGGTGCATGAGTAGTTTTCCAGTTAATGCTGGGATAGTTGAAATCACCCATTATTAGGGTGTTGGGTTGTACCCTAATACTTTCCAGTGTATCAAGAAATGAAGAGTGGGAATCCTGGGGCATGGTGAGGGGTCTGTAGCAAGCTACAATTTGGATTGCGGTCTTGCCCAGAGTTAGTTGCACTTGGATAATCTCGGATGCATTATGCTGTGCAACTTGCCTGGAGGTGTGGATATCCTTAATGAATATGGTCACACCTCCAACTTTAGTGCTTCGTTCCGGGTTAGGTGGCCGAAAGGTGTGGTATGAATTATAGCCTGGCAATGCAGGGGTACTCTCTGGAGCTTTCCATCAGGTCTCTATCACTGCACAGATGTTGATGCTCTCCATTTTAAGGAGTGCCTTGAGTGAGTGCATTTTGAAGTTTAGACTTCTAGCATTGAGTAGAATTATCCTCAGATTTTGCTTGCTTGTAACTGTTACGGTGGTGAATTTGTCATTTGAACCTTGCCTAAAAAAGGCACTATAGGGATGGCAAGAGCCTTAGCCAGTATCCGGAATCCCAAGGGCAACAAGTGCAGGCCATCTCTGGCAAAGCATCATGGTCTGTCGATCATGTCATCCCAGGCAGACAAATACTGGATCCCCTTAGACTGACTCCAGATGCTTAGCCAATTGTTGAAGTCAATCATTTTGTCCTTGTACTGTGGTATCATTCTGGGTGATGGCAGTATGCTACTCAGGGCTAGGGTCATACCTGCCTGGGCTACAAGATCGGAGAGCTCCTCCATGTCTCTTTTCATGTAGTTCAGGGAGGAACGTCTCAGGTCATTCACACCAACATGGACAATGACAGTGTCATATTTGTACTTGTTAGTGACTTGAGTGTGTGCATTATGTGATGGATCCTGGCAACTGACAGGCAGCTGACAGTAACTTTCTCGTTGTTTAGCCTGGTGAATAGAATATCAGTTTGCCTGATTATAGAGTTTCCTATGACTAGAGTGTTGGATATGTTGTTATGCCTTATGGGCTGTGGTTGAGTGGCACACTGAGTTTGTGGGCTATGTGTCATTTGGGTTGTGTTGGGGGGTGGAGTTTGCTTGCATTTCGGCTGTGGAGGTCCCTGATGCTTGGGCAGGATTTTATTGAGAGCCTCCATGAATATAGGTGTGTGTTTTGTGTTTCTATGTGTGTGTGTGTTTTGGTGGTATAGGTTTTGAGGGACTATGTGATGAGTGTGGTGTGGTGCAAGTGTTTACCTTTTCCTCTTGACTGTCTAGTCCATTCTTGGGTGAAGAGAGCTTTGTTTCCAATTTGGATATATGAGTGCATCTCTCATGGGGTGTAGTGTTGGGTGGTAGGAGGAGAGGGTTGTCTGTGTACATGAGGCAATTGCTGCATTGCCCCAAGATGCCCAGATTAATCAGGTAGACAGGAGAAATCACTGGGAGCTGACCCTTAGACATGCCTGATAGGTGCTTATTTATTAAGTACTAAAAATTGCTTTCCTCTAGACAAGTGAGGAAAGTTGAGTGCTGTAGTAATTTGCAGCTTATTTAATGCTTACAATGAGTTCTGAACAAGTGCTGAGTTCAAAGAAACAGATTTGAGTGCTGAAACTAGAAAACTGGCTAGTTCTAAGAAACAAAATTAAGCTAGAAGGCTTCCCTCCAACACAGAAAGGCGTGGGGGCTCAGAGGCATACAAACAGTCTAGACCACTTACAAGAAAGGCAGGAAACAAGCTTAAACTGTTTGTTTTCTTTCCCAGATGCTCTCTTTGTACACAGTAGGAGTGCCTGAAATCAGAATATGATCTCACTGCACTCAGTTGAGTGAGCAAATTAGATGGGCCCAGAAGGAGTATCCAAGCACAAATTTACAAGAGAGGTGAGCAGTTTCAAAGCCACCAAGATTAACACCAAAACAAAACCAGGGAGGGTGGGTAGGGAACTATCTGAAAAAGCAGAGTCAAAACTTCCAGTTCAGTTAATATTCAATGCAACACAAACAAATCAATTAAAAAGCTGTATTACTTGAAAAAAGTGCAGATAAAAGGAACTGAAATTCTCTTATACATTCAATTGAATACAGCTAGATATTGGCCGGCCAAAGCTGATGTTTTAAGCAGAAAATATTCCAAAATGTACCACTTAAATAGGCAGTGACAGGATATCAATGAATGAGACTACCCCCACCTGCAATTACTAACAGGCAATAAAAATCTAGCAAGCACTAACTGAAAAAACAGAATCAAAACTTTCAGTTCAGTTAATATTCAATGCAACAGAAATAAATCAATTAAAATGATGTATTATTTGAAAAAAGTGCAGATAAAAGGTACTTAAATTCGCTTACACGTCCAGGTGAACAGCTAGATCTTAGCTGGACAAAGCTGAGGTTTTAAGCAGAAAATATTCCAAAATGAACCACTTAAACAGGCAGTCACAGGATATCAATGAATGAAACTACCCCTGCCTGCAATTACTAACATGCAATAAAAATCTAGCAAGCACTAACTGAAAAAACAGAGTCAAAACTTCCAGTTCAGTTAATATTCAATGCAACACAAATAAATCAATTAAAATGCTTTATTATTTGAAAAAAAGTGTAGATAAAAGGTACTTAAATTCTTATACGTCCAGTTTAATACAGCTAGATCTTAGCCTGCCAAAGCTGAGATTTTAAGCAGAAAATATTCCAAAATGTACCACTTAAATAAGCAGTAACAGGATATTAATAAATGAGAGACTACCCCCGCCTGCAATTACTAACAGGCAATAAAAATCTAGCAAGCACTAACTGAAAAAACAGAATCAAAACTTCTAGTTCAGTTAATATTCAATGCAACACAAATAAATCAATTAAAATGCTGTATTATTATTTAAAAAGTGCAGATAAAAGGTACTTCATTCTCTTATACATCCAGTTTAATACAGCTAGATCTTAGCTGGCCAAAGCTGAGGTTTTAAGCAGAAAATATTCCAAAATGTACCACTTAAATAGGCAGTGACAGGATATCAATGAATTAGACTACCCCCACCTGCAATTAATAACAGGCAATAAAAATCTAGCAAGCACTAACTGAAAAAACAGAGTCAAAACTTCCAGTTCAGTTAATACTCAATGCAACACAAATAAATCAATTAAAATGCTGTATTATTTGAAAAAAGTGCAGATAAAAGGTACTTAAATTCGCTTATACGTCCAGGTGAATACAGCTAGATCTTAGCAGGCCAAAGCTGAGGTTTTAAGCAGAAAATATTCCAAAATGTACCACTTAAATAGGCAGTGACAGGATATCAATGAATGAGACTACCCCCGCCTGCAGTTGCTAACATGCAATAAAAATCTAGCAAGCACTAACTGAAAAAACAGAGTCAAAACTTCCAGTTCAGTTAATATTCAATGCAATGCAAATAAATCAATTAAAATGCTGTATTATTTGAAAAAAGTGCAGATAAAAGTTACTTAAATTCTCTTATACGTCCAGGTGAATACAGCTAGATCTTAGCAGGCCAAAGCTGAGGTTTTAAGCAGAAAATATTACAAAATGTACCACTTAAATAGGCAGTGACAGGATATCAATGAATGAGACTACCCCCGCCTGCAGTTACTAACAGGCAATAAAAATCTAGCAAGCACTAACTGAAAAAACAGAATCAAAACTTCCAGTTCAGTTGATATTCAATGCAACACAAATAAATCAATTAAAATGATGTATTATTTGAAAAAATTGCAGATAAAAGGTACTTAAATTCGCTTATACGTCCAGGTGAACAGCTAGATCTTAGCAGGAAAAGCTGAGGTTTTAAGCAGAAAATATTCCAAAATGTACCACTTAAATAGGCAGTGACAGGATATCAATGAATGAGACTACCCCCTCCTGCAATTACTAACATGCAATAAAAATCTAGCAAGCACTAACTGAAAAAACAGAGTCAAAACTTTCAGTTCAGTTAATATTCAATGCAACAGAAATAAATCAATTAAAATGATGTATTATTTGAAAAAAGTGCAGATAAAAGGTACTTAAATTCGCTTATACATCCAGGTGAACAGCTAGATCTTAGCAGGAAAAGCTGAGGTTTTAAGCAGAAAATATTCCAAAATGTACCACTTAAATAGGCAGTGACAGGATATCAATGAATGAGACTACCCCCGCCTGCAATTACTAACATGCAATAAAAATCTAGCAAGCACTAACTGAAAAAACAGAGTCAAAACTTCCAGTTCTGTTAATATTCAATGCAACACAAATAAATCAATTAAAATGCTTTATTATTTGAAAAAAAGTGTAGATAAAAGGTACTTAAATTCTTATACGTCCAGTTTAATACAGCTAGATCTTAGCCTGCCAAAGCTGAGATTTTAAGCAGAAAATATTCCAAAATGTACCACTTAAATAAGCAGTAACAGGATATTAATAAATGAGAGACTACCCCCGCCTGCAATTACTAACAGGCAATAAAAATCTAGCAAGCACTAACTGAAAAAAACAGAATCAAAACTTCTAGTTCAGTTAATATTCAATGCAACACAAATAAATCAATTAAAATGCTGTATTATTATTTAAAAAGTGCAGATAAAAGGTACTTAATTCTCTTATACATCCAGTTTAATACAGCTAGATCTTAGCTGACCAAAGCTGAGGTTTTAAGCAGAAAATATTCCAAAATGTACCATTTAAATAGGCAGTGACAGGATATCAATGAATGAGACTACCCCCACCTGCAATTAATAACAGGCAATAAAATCTAGCAAGCACTAACTGAAAAAACAGAGTCAAAACTTCCAGTTCAGTTAATACTCAATGCAACACAAATAAATCAATTAAAATGCTGTATTATTTGAAAAAAGTGCAGATAAAAGGTACTTAAATTCGCTTATACGTCCAGGTGAATACAGCTAGATCTTAGCAGGCCAAAGCTGAGGTTTTAAGCAGAAAATATTCCAAAATGTACCACTTAAATAGGCAGTGACAGGATATCAATGAATGAAACTACCCCCGCCTGCAGTTGCTAACATGCAATAAAAATCTAGCAAGCACTAACTGAAAAAACAGAGTCAAAACTTCCAGTTCAGTTAATATTCAATGCAATGCAAATAAATCAATTCAAATGCTGTATTATTTGAAAAAAGTGCAGATAAAAGTTACTTAAATTCTCTTATACGTCCAGTTTAATACAACTAGATCTTAGCCGGCCAAAGCTGAGATTTTAAGCAGAAAATATTCCAAAATGTACCACTTAAATAGGCAGTGACAGGATATTAATAAATGAGAGACTACCTCCGCCTGCAATTACTAACAGGCAATAAAAATCTAGCAAGCACTAACTGAAAAAACAGAATCAAAACTTCCAGTTCAGTTGATATTCAATGCAACACAAATAAATCAATTAAAATGCTGTATTATTTATAAAAGCGCAGATAAAAGGTACTTAAATTCTCTTACACATCCAGTTGAATACAGCTAGATCATAGCTGGACAAAGCTGAGGTTTTAAGCAGAAAATATTCCAAAATGTACCACTTAAATAGGCAGTGACAGAATATCAATGAATGAGATTCCCCCCACCTTCAATTACTACTGGCAATAAACATCTAGCAAGCACTAACTGAAAAAAATAGAGTCAAAAGTTTCAGTTCAGTTAATATTCACTGCAACACAAATAAATCAATTAAAATGTTGTATTATTTGAAAAAATTGCAGATAAAAGGTACTGAAATTCTCTTATACATCCAGTTGAATACAGCTAGATCTTAGGCGGCCAAAGCTTAGGTTTTAAGCATTCAGCTCTATGAGATTAAAGTCAATCTGCAGATTGTTCAGCAACCTTTTGGAGGAGATATCTCATCTGAGAAGTTTAAAATTCTTTGCATACAGCATAGAGATGAACAAGAGAGAGTCATTCTCTAGATGATTTATGACCAGTGAGAAAAATAATAACTCCAAAATCCTAACTCTGGACTTCATTTAAATGTGCTAGACATATGTCTCTGAATATTCCGTCACATAAATAGGCATGGTCCGGCAGGTAAAACGTATACAAGGCCTAATTTAAAAAGAGGAAATAATTCTCTAATTGACTTAGAGAGTATAAATATTTCTCACATATATACATTAACTACTTCTTCACCAAATGTACTCAATGCTCATTTTGTATACTCACAGTTTTCTCCTTTAAAGCAAAGAAGATTCCTCCAGCAGTTTATAAGATTATTCTCTGAGAATAAAGAGACTTCTTGAAATGTTTTGCTTCATCTTGGTGATTGAATCCTTTTGTACCAAAAGGATGATTCTTCTTAAGATCTGGAAGTATTTAATTCAGTACTAAATGCCAGTATTAGTAACCTTCCTACACTAAGAGAAGGATAAAAAGGTAAAAGCTGCCCTTGATACGCCTCAAAAAAAAAGTTAGTGGATGAGTTATGGTACAAATGCACGTTATGGGTAGAAAAGAAGATAATGATGATTCCAAACACTGCATTAAAAGCATGCTTTACAGTCCAAAGCAGTTAAAATCCATTACCTAAGAAATAGGCAAGTCTCACTTAGCTCACATACAAATATTTTTGGGGAAAATTCTAAAAGACTTAGGTGAGCTTCACTTACTTCATTCTAATGTAAGTACCACTATACACACACACACACAAATAAATATAAGTGATTTCAATAATGATAAGGTTTCAACAAATATCTTGTTATATACATCACAACAAAATAACAAATGCTTTATCATAGGACTTCTCCTCCTCCTTTAATTTTAGGGTGATTTCTAGCTACATAAATATAGAATGGAAAATAATCCCTAGCTATATAGCTTTTAGACATCCTTGATTGGCTGCAAATACTATTTATATGTTTCTTATGTATTTCTTCATCTTTCACTAAATTCATGATTACTCCCTTGATATTGTACACATACTACTAGAATTCCTCACTAAAAAGTCACAGACTTATAAAAGAATAACCATTTCTCTGGCTATCAATAAATGTAAAAAATTCTGACAAAAACATTTTCCAGTCCTCAAAAATATTCCATGTTTTGCACTGGGTAAGCCTCCTGCACCCCGCTGATATAAAATCTCCCTCCCCAGAAATTGCATATACCTTCTCTGAGGTTGCACAACAGTGGAGAACAGGGAAAACTCCTGTCGAAGAAACAGCTGTTAGTGGATTGACTGCTTCCTGCCAGACCACAGGATTATTTTTTAGCTAATCATCTCTGTTCCATAATAACTAAGTAAAAAAAATAGCTGCTTGCAAATCCTTGAATACATACTAAGCATGGCCTATTGATGGTTGTCAGCATGGTTTCCATGCAATTCACCGTACTATAACTGCAATGTATTCAGCAGCAGATTTAATTTACTCATCACATGATAGATGAGGCTTCTATAGAAGTGGTCTTTAATGTACTTTTGAAGCTGCTCACAACCTTCTTTTAATTAAAAATTTGAAAAAAGTGGGGTTGGAGCAAAGTTTTGGCCTTAATTCATACCTTCAATAGAACCTCCAATACATAATAAGGCATCAGCCTGTTTGATGTGTTATACTTTCAACTATGGGGTTCCTCAGAGTTTACTACAAGGTCTGAAGTGTGTGAGTGCCTGTGTGTGAATGTGCATGCAGATATTAAGATTTGCATAATTTACATTTTGGATGTAACATACTTCCTCCAACAACAATTACATCAAAAGTATAAAAAAGTGTACAGTGATAAAAAAAAATCCAAAACAATTTAAGAGAAGGTCCATTCTCTAAGTACATCATTGCCCTCCAGAGTAACTACTATTGGGGAAATAATGCCTTTCCAGAGGTGTAGAGGATGTCTGTCTGCAGTAATGCAGCATCAGGTCTCACAACACCCCCAGGTAAGCATTATTTCCCCAGTATCACACATGTCAGGCATTATTGCATGCTTTTAGACATTTGTCTGGCATCTGCTGGAAGCATATGTGCTAAGAAGAGTTTCTATAATTGAAATATGTGTTCTCCCTGTGATTTTTTCCATTACATTTTACTTTGAGTCTGACAAAACATGCCTTATATTGTACATTTTACAGCCTCTTGGCTGTTTTGTGTTAAATAACTTTCCCAGTTTGTTTGAATGCGTATTCTCATTTCTTATTCTGTTAACTAGCATCTCTATTTTGCTAAGCAAAATGTTCTCCTTATGACTGTCAGCTTCTTTTTCCAACTTTTACATTTAATTTTACAGTACATTGTAGTTTCATTTGTTTTTGTGCTCATGGTGTAAACTGGCTACGTGCAATAGTGGTTATTCTGTGGCAGGGAATGTTTTGCTATTGTTTATGAGGGTTTGACATTAATGGTTGGAGTTGAAGCTGCTTTTTATTATTTATTTCATTCTATCTCTTTAATTCTAACACTAGTAGGTGGTGCTCCATGGAGTGTTGCACTTGATAGATGCAGGAACTTTCAATTTCAAATTCTGTCTTAACTCCACCTTCATATTAAAACTGCACACATCATGGAGTAAGGCAGTGGCACATTGATGTACTTCTAAATTGGTCTCAGAATTATTTGCAGTATACAGTGTTTTCATGCTAGAACCTAATTTTTATGTACATTTATTATTTTACTTAAAAATCAACATTTTAATGAGTAGCCATAACACTATCTTCTCTTATATGCCCTTAATATCTACCAAACTGACCTCATAGCCAAGATGGATTCAAATGTTTACTGCATACAGTTAACTTATTGCTCAAACTCAAATTAATTTATGTCTACTATTTTTCTTTGAACTAAGACTTATTAATCAGTGCATCAGGTCCCAGTTGGGTGAGGTGTTCCTACCTCACCTCCCCCTGAAAGGCTTGTAAAAGCATATAGGGTAATTCTGGGAATAATAACAAGTAGGGAAGTCTTACCTCACCATGGAAATTGTTTTAATAAGGTGTTCCTACCTCACCTCCCCCTGAACGGCTTGTAAAAGCATATAGAGTCATTCCGGGAATAACAACAAGGGCGGAAGACTTTCCCCACCACGGAACTTGTTTTAATAAGGTGTTCCTACCTCACCTCCCCATGAAAGGCTTGTAAAAGCATATAGAGTCATTCTGGGAGGAACAACAAGTACTGAAGACTTTCCTCACCACGGAACTTGTTTTAATAAGGTGTTCATACCTCACCTCCCCCTGAAAGGCTTGTAAAAGCATAAAGGGTCATTCCGGGAATAACATCAAGTACGGAAGACTTTCCCCACCATGAAACTTGTTTTAATAAGGTGTCCCTACCTCACCTCCCCCTGAAAGGCTTGTAAAAGCATATAGGGTCATTCTGGGAATAACAACAAGTACGGAAGACTTTCCCCACCACGGAACTTGTTTTAATAGGTCAATATCCACTAAAATACCTTGCCAGCTGTAAACCTAACAAACTGGGTCCAAAAAAGCACTGGTGAATGTCCCCATACCTCCCGCTTGTAATCCGTTTATGCTGATAAGCATTAGTTTGGAAGGGTTAGACTTTCCTGTAGCCTTCTTCCTTCCCCATTTAAGGTAAAAACAGTGTGCTTTCTACTATTCAATCAAATGAGGGTAGTATGCTGTGCACCTGCAAACTGTGCATTTCTCAATAAACTAAGTGAAACAAGCGTGCTACAAAAGGGAATTAGAAAACGGGTCCTCTGCATTGTAAATTGAGATGCAGGCAGGGAACTGTGTAGTTTTTAACACTAGGGCCTAGGAACAGAGTATTGGGCATATAAAAAGAAACAAAAAAGTGTGCTTGTACCGCATTTAACAGTAGGTCTTAGGAACAGAGTATCGGGCATATAAAAAAAAAACAAAAAAGCATGCTTGTAACTTATAACTGCACATGCTGCCTCTAGGCATCTGCTTTACTGGTTTAGCCTCGCTCCACTCACTTCGCTCACTCTGCACTCCACCCTGCCCCATATCCCACCTGCCCCCGGTAGTACTACATTTATAGTACCACTGGCATGCCCCCTTAATTAGCTAACCAACTACATGTGCTCCTAGAACCCAGCAAACTCCTAGCACAATAATACACCCTCTATCTACCCCACTATCCATATTAACCCACCCATAGCTATTCTATTCTCTCTAATCTTTTATCCACCACATACACTCAATACAGACCGTACCCTAGTAATTTACTATGACTATAGCTAAAACACTAATGCTGCTACCCTTAGTACCCCTGCTATTCATTCCTTATCACCAAACTCCTATGCATATGTACAGCATCTTGAAATCCAATACCCAAACTCTCAAACAGACACCAACCCAGCATTTAATAAGTTTATCCACCACATAACTACACCCTCTCCTCATTCCTCACCCCCCCCAGTTACCATCACCCGACTAAATACCACTACTAGCTTAAAAACCAGAAGTTATGAAAAAAATCATAAACAAATTTTTAAGACTCATAAGCGACTTAAAAATTAATCTTATGAAGGATGGAGACATCCACCCCAACCCTGGCCCATCCACAACACTAGACCCAAGCCCACGATCTAAAAACCCAATGTGCATTTCCCAGATTGATAGACTTCCAAACTCATTTCTGGTCAGTCATCTCAACATCAGAAGCCTAAACGACAAGATCCATAGCCTACATGGACTCTTAGCTGTTCACTCCCCTGATATCCTCTGCCTCACAGAAACCTGGCTAAAACCAATAACCAAAGATAACAAAATAACCGCCCCCCCCCCGCCCACAGTACAACATCCTTAGACTGGACCGGATCTCCAGGAAAGGTGGCGGGGTACCTATACTATACAAGTCTACCCTAACAATAACAATTGACACCCAACAGCCACCCCAATTTGGCAATGCAGAAATTCTCATCACCAAACTAATACTAAATAAAAATAAATGCAGATACATTGTCTGCATTTATATTCCACCTGGCAAGAATGGTAATACTAGAAGAAACCAAACAAAAACAAACTATAAACTGTTGAAAAAGCGGGTCGCACACAATAAGAGAGCTGGAACACAGGTTTAATACTCCACAGATAAAAACAAATACGGGTTCAAATAACCCGCCTTCTTCAGACAACAGCTGGGTAACAAAGAAAGAATCTAATACTACGTAATTAAGTACATGGAACCAATCGAACTAAAGTGCATTAATACATTATAGAAAAAACCATGACAACCTTAAAGAACTCCATCTCTAGTTAGGAATTGCATTGCTGCAATGAATTAGTACTTGAAATAAAAGCTGGTATTTACATTATTACAATCCGGACAATTATATGTAAAATATTTTAAAATTACTTGTAAATAAAAATATATTTAATTTACTTATCACTTTGCCTCATGACAGAACAAAGCTGATGAACTGTCAAAAACATAAGGGTATCCCTTGTGAGATTCAAACCCTGCACCTTGTGTTTGTAAGGCAAACACCTTAACCATTAGGCCACCCTCCCAACCCTTAAAAAAAAGTAAAGTGTAACTTGTGCATGTTGTTAAAGTTCAAGCAACAGAAACATTTGGAATGATTTATAATGTGACTATATAAATTGTTGTCACTTATATTTACTAAGTATATGAAAAATTATTTAAAATAATACTTGTGAACTGCAGAAAATACATATTGTAATGTTAAAATCAAACTAGGATAAATAAAAAAACATGTTATGCCACCTACTATAATGGAAAATAGGCAAAACGGAGACTCTAGAATATATGCTAATAATGGAATGTCAAGCCGTACATGTCAATAAACCATACATTCAAATAACAAATATCATATAAATGGTATATTCTACACATGAAAGCAATATATTCTAAAAATTATGTATGTACATGTGTATATATGTACATAAGTATATATTTTTATACCAAAAAATTGTTTAAACCAATATAAAAATATATGTATATATCCAGTAAAATACATTTTTCTAATGGCTCGGTTACTCAGATATAAAATGACCTCCTAATGTTTACCTATTGTAAGATAGCCATTTCAGGACACATTTTATAGATAAACATTCGTTAATACCTGGGCCCTAGTTCTAATCTGCCATAGCAATTCATCTATTTCCAGGAGAATTTGCCATGGCCCACCCCTTGCATCCTTCTCTCTGTGCTGCAAAACAAAGAAATGGAAAACATGCCCTGGAAAATCTAAGCAATGTCTAGAAAGAGCATTGTTGACATCTGCTTTCATAATTGCATACTGATGTTCATAGATTCTATTTTTTAGCTTTCTCTCGGTTTTCCCGATGTAGAAAGCTTTACAGGAGTTACACAGTGCTACATATATAACAGCTTTAGATTCACATGTATAATGTCCATTGCATTTAATGTCATTGCCGTTGATGGTACATGCTGTGGCTACTCTAATATGTTTACATTGAGAGCATGATCCACATCTATACATGCCGCAAGGTCTGTTAGACCTAGAAACTAGTTTACTCTCAAAAATGCATTTCAAATTTTGCCCTCTCCTATATGTAATCCTAGGGCAGTCACCTAGAAGAATGCATAGAGATCTATCCTCTTTAATGATTTGCCAATTTTTGTTAACCACTTCTCTAATTTTGGCAGAATCAAAACAGAAAGTTTGTAAGAAACTGATGTTAAACATGTCACTTGCATTGTTATGAGTAGAAAGGTTACAAACTTCTGATTGTGTAGTATGATTGAAGTGCTCTAAGTTGTTAGTAGTACAACCCGAGAGTAAAGGAGAAAAATGTCCTAACTCTCTTTTATTTGTTACTTCAGTAAGCACATTCAAAACTAGGGACTGAGGATAACCCCTTGCAACAAACATGTCAGTGAGTTTACTACACTCATCAGCAAAATCAAAGGAATCACTGACCATGCGGGCTGCTCGAACCATCTGCCCTTTAATAACAGATTTCTTTTGGTGATAGGGGTGATTGCTCGAAAAATGTAGGAAAGTGTTGGCTTCCTAAATATTCTACTTTTTAACCTTTGATTGACTCTATCTTTGATCAATGCTATGTCCAGAGATAATTAATCTCTGCATCATCAATGTTATATGTAAATTCTAAAGTCTGTCAATTTTGTTAAATTTTTAGATGAATGTGGGAATCAACCCCCCAAATGCGGTCTCAATCAAGTTTATAGTGTCATGATCAACGTTTTTTACACACAACTCTCTTACCCAGCTAGGCCGATGGTTTTGAAAATGCTGGAATTTTTGGAGCTGGCATGGTCAAGTAATTAAAAGTTTTTTATCGATGTACCCTTCCAAAGAATGGTAATACTCTAGAAAATATCTTACATTGGCTAGCTTCTAACTATCCCCAGGAAACCATTGTCTTGGAGGACTTCAACACTGATTGGAACACCTGTTCCTCTGAAACTCCCTCCACCCATTTAAACCTCCACGGGTTTACTCCATTCATTGCCCTCCCACCAAATTTAGCAAAAATAGAGTCAAAGATAGTGTCCTTGATTGGATACTTATTAACAGCCACCCCCCAAAAGTACAAGTCAGGTACATTCCCCGATGATCTAAGTGATCACTGCCTTACCTATATTATTAGGCTGAAAGCCGATATTCCCAACCAGCCCACCTACAAAACTATAAGAAATGTCAGGAACTTTAACCTTGACAACTTCCAAAATTAACTCAAAGCATGTAATTGGAATGTCTTGAAATGACTCCCATTACAAGAAGCAGTTGAGTACTTCAATACCATATTTTTGGCTATCCTTAACCACCATGCTCCTACCCCTACCATCCGTGTAAAAACCACAGTTGCATTGTGGCTATCTAAAGAAACAAAAAACAAAATTAAACTAAGAAATAACACCTGGGCCAGGTGGCATGAAACCCCTATGGACCAAGTAAGATACTGGCAGCTAAGGAATCAGACCAAAAAATCTGTCATTCTAGACAAAAAAATTCACTACACCCTCCTACAACAAAAATATCAGCTAAAACTTCAAAAGTTCTGGGCTGGTATTAACAATCTTCTACACCCAGGCCATTCCGCCACTCTTACCCCATTAGCTGCCCTTGATAAATCCCCTGTAGAAATTGCAAACAGCTTCAACTCCTTCTTTACTGAAACTATCCAGTCTAGCTACCCATCTCATTCCATCAGACACAAACACCAGCTCTGGCACATCTAGCCCTGGTCCACCCAGCACTCAACCCACCTTTACCTTTCAAACTGTGCCTACCAACCTGATCCGGACCTTACTCAAAAAGCTAAAACCTACTACACTAGCTGCCGACCACCTCCGAGCTGAAAATCTTCAAAAAGCAGCCGAAGCCATACCACTTCCCATTTCTATTCTGATCAACAGATCCATCTCAGAAGGATCCATCCCAGCAATATTGAAAATATCATGTTATACCTCTCCATAAAGAAGGAAGTTCCACAGAATTATCTAACTTTAGACCTATAGCCATTCTTTCACCACTAGCTAAAATCATGGAAAGATGCATACACAAACAAATCATGCACTTTCTTATTCAAAACAGAAAGCTTGTCGACTCTCAGCATAGCTTTAGGCCATTCCACAGTACTACCACAGCTCTTCTACCTTTCTCTTAATGTTATTAATCTTCATTGTAACAGCAAAAAACTATCTTCAGGACTCTTCCTAGATCTCCCAAAAGCTTTCGATATGGTCAACCATCAGCTACTGCTCAATACCCTAGAAACCATCGGTTTAGACCAACACGCATTACAATGGTTTCACTCCTGTCTAAACGGTGGACAGCAGGCTGTCTTATGGCAGAGCAAGCTGTCGTCACAACTTCCTCTAACCCTAGGTGTCCCACAAGGGGCCATACGAGGTCCCCTTCTTTTCTCTATCTTTATCAATGATCTGCACACCACCATCCCAAGAGCCACCTGCATCCAATATGCAGATGACACAACGCTAATATGCTCCGCCTCCTTTCCTACACAACTTCTAACCCTCACCCAGACCACTTTCAGCACGGTAGAAATATGGTTAGCTAATTGCTGCCTGCTTCTAAATCCCAGCAAAACAAAGCTACTACTTTTCTCTCCTAACCGTAGAATTTCTCCTCCTTCCTTCAACATCACATCTAACAATGACACCATTATCTCCCCTGATGACCATACAAAGCTTCTAGGCATAATAATAGACAACAACCTTAACTTTCTTAAACATGTAAATCACACTATTAAGTCCATCAACAAAAAACTTGGCTCCCTGTACAGAGGCAAGCCTTTCCTCATCCCCCTAGCTAGGGAAGCTATTGCAAGATCACACCTCCTCTCTACCCTTATGTGTGCCTCCCCTGTACTCACCAACCAAAAATCGATCTCAACAAATTATCAAGCTGTTACAATCATATAGCCAGATTCTCTGCTGGCATGGCTTTTAGGACCCACCATTGCCAGAATCTCAAAGCACTGAGATGGCTAGAGTATCCTACCCTTCCACATTTCAACCAGCTTATAGTAGCGCATAAAATACTCCATCAACCTGATAACACCCCTGCCCTCAAAAATATTCTCACCTCTCATAGTTCCCCCAGGCCATTATGCTCAGCTGATAAACTATTGATACTGACCCAAAAATCCAACAACTCTGCAGGCGATGCTATATTTGCCAACTCAACCGGTAAAATTTGGAATCTGCTCCCTACTACCGTTACCAAGGAAACCTTACTACCCCTATTTAAAAGAGAATTCAAAAAATACCTCACATCTCATTGGCTGTGCTCTTGTTCTATACCTGACTAACAACTTCACTAATCCATCTCTTGCTACCCAACCTGCTGTTTAGCCAAGTATCTATGCCTCATAGCATTTGAATGTCTAAGCATTGTGAATTATGAAATCTGATTGTATTTTATGTTCACATTTTCTGATACGTCTCTGCCAATCAGATGTAAGTCTGCACATTGTGCATATGGATATGTGCCTGTACTCTTTGTCTATATTTTTCTAAACATGTCTGCCTGAGTTTATCACTCAGTGATGTATGTACTGTCTCTTTTTTGGTATGTGGATCTTTTCTCCCCGGGCTTCCGCTGCAAATGGACATATATCCAGTCAGACTATCCCACTCAACAAATGTAAAATAAAAATAAATAAATAAAAAGACTTTTCTCCAGGAACCAAAAACATTCTCTTATTCTTCCTTAATACACCTTGCACAAGGTTGCTAAGACCTGTATTCATCAGGTCTATACCCTACTCTAGGATCCTACTATAAAATAGTGGGTTCTGAAAGGGTAATGTCCTGCAAATTTAGCAACTTTGCTGTAACATTGTTCAAGTTTTAATTTTTGTGAAGCCTGCAGGTTAGTAAGGATGGGAGCACCATAAAGAAAAGTGGGTAGGAGATAAGTAGTAGAAGTGTAGTTTTAGTTGCATCAGTGAGAAAATGTTTGGCTCTGTAAAGCATCCCTAGTTTTTGATGAGTTTTTCTTATGCAATTTTGTATATGCAGGTCAAATGTAAGATTATCATACACTATCACCCCTCATAGTTTGGTATGAGAAGCTTCTTCAATGGTTGTATTATAAAGAGAGAGGATTTGGGAGAAAAAAGTACTAGTTTGGTCTTTTTTGGGTTGAGCATGAGATGCAAGTTATAAAGCTATGTTTCAATATCTGTTAAAGCTTTCCAAATTTGGTTGGATGGGTGGCCTAATGGTTAAGGTGCTTGCCTTGCAAGCACAAGGTGCAGGGTTTGAGTTGCACAAGGGATAATTGGCTAGGCTTAAAATGGCTTGCAAGGGCAGTTAGCTTAGTACTAACCAATGAAGTAAGTTTTTGGAGACTTACCATGTTGTCAGATGGGCAAATGTAAGTGAAATCATCTGCATGTTGTATTAGGAAAGACTGTTTTGTGGAAGTATAGAGAGTGTTGGTGAAAATGTTTAAGAGGAGGGGACCAAGGATAGAGCCTTGTGGTACACCGGTGGTGACTGGGAGGTAAGGAGAGAGCATGGAGTGCCATTTTACTGAGTGTCACCTATTGAGCAGGTAACTTTTGAACCAGGTGTGATGAGACAGACCTAGTAAGGACATTTGAAGTAGAAGTTTGTAGTGACAAACTGTGTCATAGGCTTTACACAAGTTTGCTGTTATCTATAGCTTTATTGACAGTACTTATATAGTTCAGAAGGATGGGAGGGAAGGATGGAAGCCATGTTGTCTAAGGGATATGAATTTTTCCTACAGGAGATAGTCTAACAATTGTTTTGGAATACATTTTTTCAAGTATTGTGGTGAGGGGAAATAAGATTAATACAGTTCTTACATTTTTAATGTCTGTTGCATTTTTTCCTTTGCGCATTGGGATAATGTCTGACTTTCTCCAGAGAGGGGGAGTATGGGATTCCTGGACTGACTTATTTGCAAGGATTGAGACAGGATAGGCAATGCTATTGGCTGCTGTTTTTATTTACTTGCATGGAAGGTCATCAGATGAAGAAGAGCACAGTTTTAGTGTGTTTAATTGTAGTTTTATATAAGATGTGGGCACAGGCTTGAAGATGAAAGTGGATGTGGTAATATGTGGTTGTTGGTCAGGGGTGGTATTAGATGTTGAGGTTAAAGATGTTATACTCTCTATAAAAAAGAGTTGAACTTTATTGTTGTTTCAAGTGGTAAGTTGTCAGAAGAGGGGTTTGGATTGCATTTTTGGCCGGGATGTAAGATTTCTTTAATGGATGTCCAAAATTCTTTTTAGGACTGATTTAATATTATTCTGAAAGATGTTATAGTATAGTTTTTGTCTTCATTTATTTGCTTCTTAGTATGGTTCTGAAGCATTCTGATGTTTTCAAGATATTGAGGTGTTTTATATTTTCCCATTCTTTTCCCTATCCTGCATTAGCATTCTATTCTTTTTGAATAGCCAAATTGCATTATTTGTTTTCAGTCTCTTCCTTATAAGAGGAGCAAGGCTATTTTGGATATTTAGAAATTTTGTATTGAATTCAGTTACTGCATCATGTAAAGGGAGGATTTTTAGGAAGTTCCAGTTGATCGTGCAGGTTATGAACATTTCTGTGTTAAACTTGGAAAGGTTATGTGTTGTTTTATAAATATGCTGTTTAACTGGATGTGTGAGATGTCTAGTCATACAGATTAAGAGATGATCACTCACTGAGAGAGTCTGACATTGTACCCATGATGGAACATTTCCTTGCATCTGATACTAGGATCCAGTTTAATAGAGAATTTGATGTTTTGCTGTAATGTATGGTGCCATTAATTAGTTGTGTGAAACCATATAAGTTCATGTTAGATGTAGGCGAGTTAGAGTTTATGTCCAACCAGCTGACATTCATATCACCTAGTAATATTTTTTCTTGTGGAAATGTTGTGGATATCCAATGTAGAATATCTTCCAGTATGGCTGTATGGTCACCAGGAGGGATGTAAAGGACAGTAATACATATTTGTTTATAATTGTTTATTTTGAGGAGAGTAATAATAAGCTGTGCCTTCATAGTGCCAATGGCTATAGGTGCCATGTGTGAGTGATTCTGAATCTGTGTACGTGTGTGTGGGTGTGTATCTTTGTTTCTTTGTCTGTGTGTGTTTGTGTGCCTGTTAAGATGGACCAGCATCCTGTCTGGGATGAGTTTCATTGCATTACACCCATGAAGTGTTAAAATGTTCTCATGAAATTAAGTTTAATTAATGAACTAATTAAGAAAAATGTACAGGCTCTGCAGTGCTAGAAATATTAAAACCTCACAGTTTTATTTTAAATATCAATACAGGTTTGATAAATGGACAGAAGCTGTGAACTACATCAGGTATTCTGGAGTAATACGTCATTACTGCCTCAGATATAATGGGCATATAGATCCAAAAGTAAAGTGATGTGAATGAGAAGGTAAGCAGCATCTTCAGAATCAGTCAGCACTATGTTTCAGTTACACAGATGTAGTACTGAGGGGTATAAAATTACCTATATTATGCATGTGTGCCTTCTTTTATAAGATATTGAATGAGACAATTTACCCAGCCTCATCAAGTCTCTGTCTGCCAGTTCTTTACAATTAAAATAAAAAATACAACAGGTAAAGTGACATCTGTTTGAACTATGACATGTTTTATTTGTCCTGTAGGCTCTTTAATTTATTGCTAGTAGCCTAAATAAGAAACTCTACTCACACAAGCAAGACCTTCTCACCCGGAAGGATGTTGTCTTCAGCTATGCAGGGATATAACTCCTTCCACATGTTTAGACCAGCTACCATTAAGGAAGGGAAAAACAGTGGAAGTATTTCAATCTTCATCCAGAAGAGACTGACATCAAGACTGGTAAAGCAGCATGATGCATTAGAGTGTTGCTATGTCCAAATAACCTTTATAAAGGTCCCATACCATATACTAGCTAGTTATAGAACTCTGTCTATCACCCAAGAAAGTCGCAAAGCTTATCTATAGGAGCTAGAATCGCTTAGTGTTAAACCCAATGCCATCATTTTTGTAGGTGATTTAAACTATACAACTGTGGTCTGGTTAACCTACACTGCCAATAGTGCAGAAGCCCAGCTATTCCTGAACTTTGTCAATACAAACATGCTGGAACAATTAGTCAGAGTACCATCTAGGTGGAATAACAGCTTGGAGGCTGCAAAGAACAAATCAAGCCAAAGAGAATCACAAGGCCTTTTTATACTTTTGTTTGTAATCTCAAAATCACAATGCAGCAATGCACTGAGCTGATTACTGAGGCTGACGATTTAGTGAATCTACTGGCTGATTAATTCAGCTCTAACTTTATGACAGTATAGAACAACTGTTGATGGTTTATTCCCTGACAGCATGAGTATTGCCATAGTTGAAAGTTCCAACGTGAAGATGAGAACTTGTGCCTAATAAAGAAAGGCACATATAAAGGGTCTGCAGATTCTTACTAAACAGATTAGTTCTAAGGCGTTCACTTTTAATTGGTCAGTGGCTATAGATTAATATATAAAAATAATTTTGCCTAGATGCAATTATAATATAAAAGAATAACATTTCTTGTGTTTGGGGAGACAAGACCGTGATTGCTTAGTCTCCCATGATTATTCTACTCTGCTGAACTGTGTTGCATGAAGTTACGTTTGGCTTTCTGGTGCCGTGACTTGTCAAGCTGTTTCTAAGTTGCTGCAACAGAAATCACCTGTCAGCCCATTCTTGATAGGTTTTCTGTCTGGTGCATGTTGATGTGTCAGCACAAAACTGTATTTTTCCATGATCAACAGAGTTTAACATCTCTACAGGTAAGATAAGTTAAACACTTATAGATTATTAAACTACATGAGAGTGGGTTAAAATTGTGTGACAGTAGGTGCTGATTACAAAGAAACCCACCTGTCTCTGTATGAGCATGGGTCTAATCATATATTCAAGAACAGCAGTGGATGTTAAGTCATAACTGCATATCATTACATGATAATACATTTTAATGTACTTACATGGTAATATTATTCTGTATTAAAATTACAATGGATGCAAATGTGGGTGCATCAAAAGAGCTGGAGTTTGGGACTCATGCGTAATAAACCTGGATGAAACAACTGTAATTATTTGATAAAGTGATGTGAGCTAACTAGAAATGGCAGTTCATCGCAGTTCCCTATTGCTTGAACTTTTGATGAGACTATTTTAAAAAATCTTAAAAAAAAACATAAACAAAAAGAAAACAAAGTACCTGCCTCTTGCTGGTCAGATTTTAATGACTGGCAAAAAGAACCTAAAAATAAGAAAAAAGAAAAGTACAGTTTTGTACCTACCATAAATGTAGATGTTCGAGGATCTCCATTGCTGCAGTCCTTACATATGGGTATTCCGCTGTCCACAATCGGCCCGAACACCAAAGGGCTAGAACCGGCGTCGGTCATCGGCGCCCGAGACTGACGTCAGTACGTGCCAGTACAAATGTGCATGACCGATGCCATAACCTCAGTCTTTCTTGCCTCAGATGTCAGAATGCAAAAAACACCACCCAAACCCCAACCTAAAAAGAAAAGGGGGGAAGGAGGGAGGGAAAATTGGACTGCAGTAATGGAGATCCTCGAACATCTACATTTATGGTAGGTACAAAACTGTACTATGTTCTTCGTCTCCCATTGCTGCAGTCCTTACATATGGGTAGAATCCCAGAGCAACGGAAAAAAGGGAGGCTGCTAACATGCCCTGTAAGATTGCAGTGGCAAACCCAGCCCTAGACCTAGAATAAAGAGGTAAATGATAATGCTTTGTAAAGGTATGTACAGAACTCCAAGTAGTTGCCTCTAGAATGTCTTTAGTAGCTACCCCTCTCAAAAAAGCAGTAGAGGTGGCCATAGCCCTAGTAGAATGAGGCCTGATCCCAACTGGAACATCCTTGCCATGATGAGAGTAACAAAAAGCAATACAATGGCCAATCCACTTGGAAATAGTCTGTTTCGAGACAGCCTTCCCTCGTGAAGTCAAAGCAAACGAAACAAATAATTGTTGAGATCTTCTGAACTCTTTGGTTCTGCTCAAATAATACCTTAACTGCCTATGTACATCCAAAGAATGCAAAACTTTTCCCCTTCATTTTGGGGGTTAGCATAAAAAGTAGGCAAATGTATAGATTGGTTCAATGCCACATTAGAAATCACTTTAGGCAGAAAAGTAGGATTAGTACGTAAGGAAACTCTGTCATTGTGAAAAATCAGAAAAGGTTCCACTGCCATGAGGGCCTGCAATTCAGATACCCTTCTAGCAGAAGTAACAGCCAATAAAAAAGCAGTCTTCCAAGACAACAACTGCAATTCAGCTGTAGCTGCAGGTTCAAAAGGAGGCAGAGTCAGCTTTTCCAAAACAAAATTAAGATCCCAGGTAGGAGTAGGAGCCCTCCGTGGGGTCTTATATTCTTTGCCCCTCTAAGAAACTGTTTAACCAATGGATGTGAAAATAAAGGAGGGTCACAATCATAGTGAGCAGAAATAGCTGCAGCATGCACTTTTACAGAAGAGAAGGACAAACCCTTGTCCAATAAAATAGTCAAATATTGCAATGTACAACTCAAATTAGGCAATTTGACATCAAAGCCTTTAGCTGAACTCCAAATAAAAAATCTCTTCCATTTACCAGCATAAACTTTTCGAGTACTAGGACGCCTGGCTTCCAAAATAACATCCAAAACTTGTTGAGGGAGCTGAAGGTCCTCCTTCTCTAAAACAGAATGAGCCAGGCTGTCAGGTGTAGGGATTGCACCCTGACATTGAGAAAATGATTGTTTTCCTGAGACAATAAGTGAGGAATCTGTGGTAATGGCCAAGGTGTTCCATGAATTAAGCTCCTCAACAGAGGGTACCAATGCTGACGAGGCCAATCCGGTGCTATAAGGATCATGCAAGGTTTGTCCCTCCTGACTTTCAACAGCACCTTTGGAAGAAGAGGCAAAGGAGGAAAAGCATACACGTGAAGGTTGCTCCAACTGAAGGATAGTGCATCTATTTTCCAGGCTTTTGGATGAAATAGCCTTGTGCAAAACAGTGGCAGTTGGAAATTCAGAGGAGAAGCGAACAGATCTATGTCTGGAGTTCCCAAGCCATGGTCAACTGAAGAAATACCTGAGGGTCCAATTTCCATTCGTGAGGATCCACAATCTGTCTGCTCAGAACATCTGCTAAAGAATTTTGTGCTCCTGGCAGAAACTGTGCTCGAAGAGTGATGTGCAGATTCAAAGCAGTTTCCCATAACAGCATTGCTTGTCTGCAAAGAGGGTAAGAATGAGTTCCCCCTTGCTTGTTGATGTACCACATGACAGTTGTGTTGTCTGTTCGAATCAACACCAGTCCTGGTTGAAGTAGGCTCTTGAATCCTTCCAAAGCAAATTGAACTGCCAGCATCTCTTTCATGTTGATATGCAAATGAAGTAGCTCTGGGGGCCAAAGGTCTTGAATCCATTTTCCTCTGAAATGAGCTCCCCAGGCTGACTCCGAGGCGTCTGTCGTCAATATCTGACTTGCCTCTGGTTGGGTCACAGAGAGCCCCTTGTTTAGGTGACATTCCTGAGCCCACCACAGAAATTCTTTCTGAATGCAAGGTAGAATCCGAATGACAGTGTCCAAATCGTGGCTGTGTTGAGTCCAAACGCTTTTGAGATACCATTGTAGCTTCCTCATATGCAGTTTGGCATTGGGAAGTACTAGAATGCAAGATGCCATGAACCCCAAGGCTTGAAGGACTGTCCTTGCAGTCAGCCTGGACATTACTGACAGCTGTTGGAAGTATAGGTGAAGATTTCTTTGTTTGTCCGGGGTAAGAAATGCCATCTGAGCAGCTGTATTCAGTCTTACACCCAGAAAACACATCTCTTGTGAGGGTACTAGACTGGACTTTATTTCGTTCACAGAATACCCTAGGCATCTTAGAACTGTCATTACATACTGCAGATGTTGAAGAAGTTCGTGCTTGCCTTGAGCCAGAATAAAACAGTCGTCCAGATAAGGATAAATTTGAATTCCTGTTAGTCTGAGAAAAGCTATTACTGGAGCCAGGACTTTTGTGAATACCCTGGGTGCAGTAGACAAGCCAAAGGGCAATGCAGAGAACTGATAATGCAAATTCCCATTCCGAAATCTCAGGAATTTCCTGCAACTGGGCCTGATAGGAATGTGAAGATAGGCCTCTTTGAGATCCAGAAGGAAGCAGATGCAGAAATAATGGAAATAATCCAATAACCCTCCTGGAGAGAACCAAAGGTACATTCACCAACAGGGTTAAGGGCATGACCCAATGTGGGACATGCCGCCAGTGTAAAAACATTCATGAAGGGTCACAACTTAACATCAATAAGAAGACATATAAAGTTATGGGTAATTTTAATTGTGGAACTAAAGCTGTGGTCTACGTGGCTTTATGCAACCTGTGTCCGGCTTTCTATATAGGAAAGACCGAAAGGGCACTCAAAAGATGCATATACGAACATCTATATGCCATTGTAAAGGTTGACACAAAGAATGCATTAGCCCGTCACGTTATCGACTATTCTGGCCACACGTTTCACTTCTCGGTGTTAAAACAAGTAACATCAGATTTAAATAGTGGGCCCTGGCAGGTGAATTTAGAAAAGGAAGAATTGTTTTGGCAGGTGAGAACTGGAGCGTATATATATCCTGGTTTAAATGACGCTGTTTCTCTATCTTGTATCCTTAAAACTATAGCTATGAGGAGATAATAAATTCAATCCGTCTTGACTAGTACACCGTTGGGTCTCTCATTGATTATAGATCAATTTTGGACACTTTTAGGAACTTACTGTCTCTTTTAGTTATATAGTATAATTACAGACCTTACTTGAGTAAGATGGTGTATTGGTTAATTCATTTGTGGGTTTGGGTGCCACACTGACATCATGTGTAGGTACACGTATCCCAAACATGAACTAGAGGTTTTTTGTTTTTAATTTTAGGAGCTAGGGGATAGCTTGGCTTTGTATGGTTATAGGAGCTTCCCATTACTCTATAGCACACACAGGTTCACATAGTTAAATACAAGCAGAAATGGCTTGTTGATTTTAAAAGCGGCTGGAGTAATTGTATACTATTTAATAAATAACCAAAACCGCTTAAGTATGTTGTAAGATGAAATTTTAAAGATTGTTTTAAATAATGGTCTTTTATAACGGTGATTTTATATATATAAAAAATGCTTTTATTTACAATGCACATTAATAATGACATGATATTTCTTAATTGATGGCAGATATCAATTAAAAGCTTATTAAGGGGGAGTGATTAAAGTATTTAAACTCCCTTCTTTTTGTCAGTAACTGTTTTGTCTGAGGAAGGTGGGTTATTGAACCGACCGAAAGTTCTTGTTTAATAAAGTGCTAACACTACGGTTTTTATAGCTAACGCCTGGTTATTGGATTATTTCCATTATTTCTGCATCTGCTTCCTTCGGGGTTTTACATTTCAACAGTTTGTTTGGCAGCTTTTGTGTACTCTTTGAGATCCAGAGTCACCATCCAGTGATCTTTGCCCAGCATAGGTAACAGCTGTTGCAGTGTTAACATCTTGAATTTTGGAATTTCCAGGAAGGTGTTTAGAATGGATAAATCCAGAATTGGTCTCCAAGTATTTCCTTTCTTTGGCACTAAGAAAAGACGGGAATAAAACCCTGTGCCTCTTTCTGCAGAAGGTACTTCCTGTATTGCTCCCAACTGAAGCAGAGAAGAAATTTGTGTCTGTGCTTCCAGTCTTTGCTGATGAGGCACATCCGGCATACCTTTGAAAGGAGGGAATGTGTGAAAATAAAATTTGTAGCCTCAATTTATTATGTCCAATACCCATTTGTCTTGGGTAACCAAATGCCAATTCCTTTTGAAAAGTCCCAGTTTTCCTCCTAGAGGAGCTGCCAGCAAGGCAGAGTCCGGCAGCTGAAGACACGGGTCATTGGGTCTGTTTCCGAAAGGACTGACCCCTGCCCTCCCCAGCAGAAGGGGTAGAAGAACTCAAAGACCTAGAAGTAACAGGGCCCTGAGAGAAAGCCCTACCTCTACCTCGCCTCGACCTGCCCCTAGATTGATAATCCGAAGAGGGAAAGACCATCCCTTAGCAGGCCAATTCCTACTGAACTTAGGGGGCTGAACCTGTAAAAAGTCCTTAACTGTCTGCATAGACTTAGCTTTTTCCTCCATTTTCTTCAAAACTGATTCTACTGGAGGACCAAAAAGAACATCAGATTGTAGAGGAGCATCCATAATTCGAGCCTTAACATGCTCTGACAAGGTCTGATCTTTAAGCCAGGCATGCCTGCGAACAACTGAACTAGTAGCAGCCACCCTGGAAGAAGCCTGTAAAGCATCAAAACCACACTGCAAAGAATGCTTACCAATTTGGTCTGAAGCATGCACTAAATCCTGAAGCTCCTTACATTCAATACCTTCAGCTAAAGCATCTACTTTACATTTCAATTGACCCAGCAAATAATTTTGATACCTGAGCATATGAAACTGACAATTTAAAGCTCTCATAGCCAAAGTAGAAGAGGTATACAGTTTTTTTACCCCACCTATCCAGGGCCCTAGCATCCTTGTCCAGAGGAACTGGATTCCTAACCACAGAAGCCCTAACACCCTTGGGGCCTTGAGTAATAGTTTCTGGATCAGCCCTAGGACTCTTATATAAGTACTTGTGAGCTTCCGGAACCCTGTAGTATCTATCTGGTTTAACCGGGGCAGGAGGCAGAGAATCTGGGTTAAGGGCAGCCTCAGAAAATACATCCTGAACAACATCCAGTACAGGGGGAATAGCCAATGGCCTATGCTGAGGCAAAAACAAGAATTCTCTTAGCCTTTTACGAGAATCAGAATAATCCTGGCCCTCCCATTTGAAATGTTCCCTCATGGAATGCAAAGTCTCAGAGAAAGAAAAATCTTCTGGAGGGGACGCAGAGGGAGTAGTGTCCTCAGCCTCCGAATCAGAATAGGGAGGAAATCCTGAAGTTCTTCTACAGAGGAATCTGACTCATTGGAAGACTGAACCAAACCCTCCAACTCTGTCTCCACCCTGGGCCTCTTCGCAGGGGGGGGCATAGAACCCCTAATTAAAGTAATCAAATCTTCAGCCATCTTTAACATGTGCTTCCTAGGAGCTGGACCCTGGGGACTAGCACCAGCAGGGGCAGACTTAGACTTAGAATGGGCTTTGCTTTGAGAAGGAGGAGGCCTAACTACCCTATGAGGGGAGGGAACCACTGACATCAGAGAAGCACACTCAGCCTGGCCTAACACAGGAGAAGCCACTTCCTGTAGTAACAAAGGCTCCCCTTGAGACTCAGGTAAACTTTCAGAAGGAGCCGCTGAAGTAGCCAGTGGTTCTACAGAACCGGCGTCCGGAGTGGACGACTCATCCTGTTTGGACCGCAAAGACTTTTCTTTGCGTTTCTTAGAAGAACCATTCGTCGGAGAATCTGACGGCATGTTGTAATTACAACGTTTACCAAACACCAGCCTAGCACAGTCCAACCGACGTTTAATAGTACGCTTGTTAAAAGTAGCACAAAAGCGACACCCAACGACGTCGTGCTCAGGCCCCAAACAAGGAATGCAGAGTGAATGGTAATCCCTATGAGGAATCTGTTTCCCACAAGAAATACAGTTATTAACTTTTTCTGACATCCATCAATACTGAGGCAAGAAAAAGACAAAAGTGTCCCCAACGGGGTACTTAGCCCAACTTGGTCTCCGGTCTGAAACTCGAAAACCGACAATTCCAGAATGCCGAACGGCACTTGCAAATACTGCTTCTGCTTAGGACCACGCGGCAAGAAAGACTGAGGTTATGGCGTCGGTCATGCGCATTTGTACTGGCACGTACTGACGTCAGTCTCGGGCGCCGATGACCGACGCCGGTTCTAGCCCTTTGGTATTCGGGCCGATTGTGGACAGCGGAATACCCATATGTAAGGACTGCAGCAATGGGAGACGAAGAACATCAGTAGTTAAAAGTTTAAAATTTAATCCAGCTAGATTAAAAGCTTGGCTGCAGGCAGCTAATAGTACAGTGAATACATTACAGAAATGTGCAGAAAATAATAAACCACATAGTATCTGGGGTCTTTATCATTTAAAACAGCTACAGAAGTTAAAAGTAATGCAAACTGAGTCATTTGATGACAACTGGTCTTTAATTCCTTTAGGTATCCCTACAGCTTTTGACCATTCTGCTTCCTATGAAGCAGACAGCCTTTCCTCTCTGGGGGAGCAGGTAGTGGAAGGATTGAAAATAGCCCCCCACTATTTCCTCTGATACTTCCCAGGTCACTTCCAGTACTTCTGTTCATCTCCAAGGGTCAATTTACAGTGCTAGCTCTTGGCAGCAGCAATGTGCTGTTTCACATTCTGATCAAAGGTTAATGAGAAACACAAATAAGGGTAAAGAGTTATATCAAAACACAAACATGCATCTAGGGCAAAACATACAGGCAAATTAAAATGATTAGGTAATAAAAGCCCTCCTTCTAAAACAAGTAGTCTAAAGAATTTTAAGTAGTATCACAGTATCCAATAATCATTGCTGAAAAAATGTAGGTGGAAACAACCTCCTAAAAAAAAGTTTCAAGGATGCATCAAATTCTGTTTCATCCTCTGATAATGACACCCCTACCACAGCACATGCATTGTGATACTCAGATTAATCCTTTGTGGGAGGTATTTAATACCTGCAGTAGCCTGGGACAGTGAAGCTGATGCCACCATAATGGTAGTACACTCGTGGACTGCAGTAGATTTCCAAACTATTGTAGATTCCTTCCCTACCATACCAACACTGCAAGCTAAATATTCTAAAATTTTAGAAGGACATGTGCAGTTAAAAATCCTACAATTAAATACTTGTAATCAGTTTTAAAAGCCTCTACTCCTCCAGATAAATTTAGAAAAATATTGGAAATATCAACTATAGGAGATAATAATCAAAATCACACAGATGACAGTTTCCTAGCTGCAAGAGATAATTTACTGAAAGCAATTTCTACAGCATGCCTTCCAACATCTAACTGGGCAAAAATAAAAGCAATCAGTGGAGGAAAAATCAAAGAAGTAGAGGTAGATTCAAATTTTTATCACAACGAGACCCTGGGCAATATCCATAAAATGCTTTCCCCCTATTTCACTGCAGACTCAGAAACCTAGGCCAAGCATTATGCCATGCTTTAATTGTGGTTAGAGCAGACATTGGCACTATGAATGCCCTTTGTCTCAGCAAGCAGATCCATCCTTTCAGCCTACTATTCTGCCAAATGTCCAAGCATTACAGCAAGCAGAGAGACTTCCTCCCACTTGGAGTACTACTTGGCAGCTACTAACATGACAGCAAGCAGAGAGACTTCCTTCCACTTGAAGTACTACTTGGCAGCCACTAACATGACAGTGATATTATTATAACAGCCATGAACAAGCAGCAAAGTAATTTCCTTTGGTAACAGTGCACCAGGAAGGTCCCTTTGTTAATGTTTCAGTATGCAATTCCACTCATCACTTCCTTGTTGATACAGGAACATCTCATGCTATGATTAGCTCATAAAATGAAGAACATCTTCCACTCTCCCCAAAATTTGTTCAGGGTGTGGTGGTCCCTGAGGTTCCTTTGGACTTACCAGAAACAAAACCTTTCCCATTCAGATAAGGCCATTAAAAGACAAAGAGTCTTTTATTGTTTTGTTCTCAAAGCGCAACCTGGATAACTGGATGGGAAACAGAAAATACACCCCTGGGATTCCACCTGTGTCCCTGCTGGACAGGGGCTTTGGGTGCTGACTTGTCTAAACATGGGCTAAACTCTTGGTTAGACTTATAAGGGCCTCAGGGTCGATAGCTAAGTAACGTCCTGTATCTGTAGGGAATACTGCTTCTTTAAATATTTTAGGTAGACATTTACTATTTACATTGTGATGTGCTGTATTTTGTACTGCATATTGATGATTTCTAGATATTCCAAATGAATCTTCCCATTTGGGTTTGTATTCAGCTGATATCTGTGCAGACGAAGATACAGTCCCTAGCAGTACTTCAACAAAAACACACCTCTACTGCAGCTGATTCTGTCATCTACATGCTCATCAAAGGGTTAACACTTTCTCACTGTACAATACTACCCACATACTCTTCTTAAACATAATATTCTCAGCCTCTTACTGATATGACAAAGCAATTTTTATACATAACTGCTGCCTGTACAATCCACTAAGTTGCATGTGGGCTTTCTCTGTAGTAAATTCCACCTCTGTAAAATCTTAGAATGTATATGTATAAAGGTAACTACTGTCTGTGTATAAATGTAAATAGAAATGTAACTACTCTGTGTTTGACTGAAACTTAGTATAATGCAATGTAAGCAAATGGAGCTTTTCTCCCCAGCCCTCCACTGGAAATGAGTAACAGACATTCCTGGTACATAAAGACAAATAAATAAATAAAAATAAATGATTTAGAGAGACTGGAGACAGTTCCTCCCCAGTAACAGACTAACCATGATAACAAAAACTGCTAAACCTGTAAAAGTTGTTTTAGAACTTCATGAGAGCCTACCCATGACAGTTCAGTATCCCTTATCTAGTGAGGCAGGAAAAAGGAGTTAAACCTGTCACTTCTCCAGTACTACAGGAAGGAATAATTGCCCCAATAGAAGCCCATGTAAGACACCTATTTTACCAGTTACTAAAAACAAGCAAGAGCACCTATAGGTTTATAGAAGAATTATGAGCAGTTCATGACATAGTAATATCGACTTTGCAGTGCCTAACCATGCTACAGTGCTAGGTTCTATTCCACAAACAGCTACCACCTTTTCAGTGATAAACATTTTCTCTGCTTTCTTCTCTATTTCTATTCACTCAAACAGCCAAGATTTGTTTGCCCTTACAAATGAAGGACAATAGACATGGACAAGATTACCTCAAGGAGATGTAGAATCACCTACTCTTTTCTCTAAAGAAATGAAAATTCAACTAGATAAAATTCAGATTCTATGTAGTTCTACTTTATGTTTATGTATGTATGTATGTATGTAGACAATATGCTTCTAGCTTATGATTCTTACCACAGCTGTAAACAAGACATTATTTTCCTTTAACAAAACCAGAAAAACTAGGATTTAAAACTAATAAAACATATTTTCAATTGTGAAAACCACAAGTCCAATATTTACAGCATCTTATTTCAGAAGGCTTGTCAAATTTTTTCTTCATGCATTATTGCTATTCAAGCTGCATCATGCCCTATAATGTGCGGGCTTTTCTGGGGCTAAGAGGTTACTGCTGACAATGGATTTCTAATTATGCAGAAGTAGTAAAACCATTATTAGAATTATTAAAGAAATATACTCCCGAGCCTTTATCCTGGCAGGAATATCATGAATGAACTGTTGTCCAATTTAAATCTTTACTTTCTAACCTTTCTACTCTTAGGTTACCCAATTATTCAAAAATATTTTTTTCTATTGTGTTAGAAAAGGAATAAAGCAGCATCAGAACTACTGGTACAATGTAAAAATGATGGTTTAAGACATTTTGCTTACTTCAGTACAAAACTTCATCCTGTAGAAGAAGCCCTCCCTACATGTCTCAAGGTGGTGGCCATGACCCTGTGTATAGCAGAGCAGCCCTCCCTACATGTCTCAAGGTGGTGGCCATGACCCTGTGTATAGCAGTGCAGCCCTCCCTACATGTCTCAAGGTGGTGGCCATGACTCTGTGTATAGCAGAAATGGCAGTACAAAAGTCTCCTGCACTACTTCTCTGGCACAAGACTTTTGTGGCAGTTCCATATTCTGTAAAAGCATTATTACTAAGAACTAAAATGTAACATTAATCTGCTACACAATTGTCATAATTGAATTATCTTTGCTTGATTCCCTTCTTTACAGGTCATTCAATTTCTGTCTCTTATCCCTGCTTCCTACAGTATACAAAGGAGAACCACATGATTATGTTTTGTATTTCACCATGTGCATCCTCCTAGCTCAGATTTAAAAGATGCCCCATTACCAAATTCCAAATTTCTTTATTTGTTCGTAGAGTGTGTGTTAAAAGGGAAGACAACACACTAGTACCAGGATTTTCCATATGCACAGATAACAACATACTGTTAACAGGACAGTTAAATGGAAATGAGTCTACTCAAGTAGCCAGACTTAGTAGCCATTACTGAAGCAAGTAAATTAACAAAGGATAAATCAGTAACAGTTTTTACAGACTCGTGTTATGCTTATCTTCATTACTTTGGGACACTTTGGAGAGAAAAGGTACCTGACATTTGCAGACATTATTAAAAACTCTGGTTTTGCTCATGATCTATTAAATGTACTTTTGCTGCCAAAGGAAGTAGCTGTGGTTAAGTGTGCTACGCATATGATTCATATATTTCAAAAGAAAATAGTTTTGTAGATATGGCAGCTAGACAAGCTGTATTATCTTATCCTGTTCAGACTTCATTTTTTTCAGCAACTGCAAAAACTATACCAGTTTCTTTGTACATGGTAGTCTTAGGAAGTACTCCCCAAACAAAATTCTCATGGAAAGACCTATGAGACTGCCTCCCACTTCCTTTCCCAAAAATTTGGAGTTACAAAATGTGATCAGTCTGTTTTTCTTTATTGTGAGTGTCTCTTCTCTGTTCTGCAGCAACTACTTCAGACCCAACCTCCCAGCATGACATAATGCCAGGGAACATGGTTGCTGTTTAGACGTTCTCCAGAAACCATTCTCTTCAACCATGATGGAAAGGACCCTTCCTGGTTTTACTTGCAATTGCTACCTCCATCAAATGCAAAAGACCACACACTACTTGGATTTGTGTGTCACACGACAAGAAAGACCTCCCTACTGATGTTGAGAAAATACTATCAACTTCATTCTCTTCATTGATGACGAGACTATCACATCCTGCACAAAAAATACCTGTAAGTGAGGCCTAGTGATTCAGTAACAGCATCATTATGGTCAGAAATAAGGCTCAGTGATTCTTCTTCTTCAGTGTAAATAATGTTATCATCAACATGATTGAAATTAAGGACTAATGTTCCAGTGACATCATCTACAATGAACAATGAGTGGAAATCTGACCAAGATCTGAGCAAAGATTCAAGTGGCCAAGTGTTGCTTGTGGAACTGCAACCATTTCAAAGTTCAGGAATAAGTTTCTTTGGGACTCAGTGCCATATGTTTATTATCCTTGCTTGAAAATCAACCATCTCCAGCCCTGGCATGTTCAATATTTGTATGGACGTATTACTGCACCAACATCATGCTTTTCATCATCATTTTCCTGCATTTTCTTCTTTCATCTACAGCCATTGGAACTGTAAGTGCTAAACATTTTTTTCACAGCTAAGTGCTTAGCTAAAATCAGAGGTAGACATTTGGGTGAAAGTGAGCAGAGATTACCAGACCAGTATCCTAAGTTTAATAATTCCTCTGCTGTATTGTATGCCTATGGAAAGACAATGTATGCCAATAACTGTTGGGTGTGTGCACATATGCTGGTTGCACATGATGGGGATATTCCATTGCTTCCAGTATAAACAAATGAGACAAAAAATGGACCAGCATTTACACAATCTTTCTAATCGAAAATTGAAAAGCTAAACATTTTTTGCATAATCTGACCCCCTTTTAGTCTGGTTCTACTTCAGTTTATGAATGACTGTAAAGGTACAAACCTGTTATGTAAAAAATGGGACACTTTATTTTGAATAAAGTAACTAACGTTTTACTTAAAAATAAAGGATGGAGCTGGAAGATGGGTATGTCAGCACTGTACAATTTTTATTACATCTTTGGAGAACAAGCTTATCCTTGGTTACTAATAGACTGGTCAGCGTATTGTTATATAGGCTGTGTAATTCCAGCTGTTTATCATACAGAGTCTTTACCTAGCAAAAAAATGTGCAATGCTCACTAAAAGAGAGTTTCAAAGGATATTAAAAATCCACTTGGAAAAATTGATGCTTCTTGGATTTACCATCACACAGCAGACTCCATTTAAAGGACTAGCAACATGGATCTAGATGATAGTGTTATTTCAGGAAAAGGAATCCTTAAAGGGCAGTAAATTAAATCTGGGAGTTGAGAAAATTGTTAAACTATTAGAAATATTTAGCAATGCTATTTTTGAATCAATAAATCAGATTACAGTTAAAATGACTGCAATGCACAGTGTGGTCCTGCAAAACAGAGTTGCACTTGACTCCACCCTTGCTTCTATTGGTGGCACATGCACACTCATCAAAACTAAGTGCTGCTAATGTATTCCTTCTAATATGAATGCCATTCTTAGCCACCTAGAAATTATACAAAAGGTTGCAAAGCTGCCTCATACAAAACAGGCTGATAGCTTCCAGTGGGCATGGTTAACTAATTTGTTTTCAGGTTGGAGAGGAAGTATTTTAACATTGTTCATATTGATTGCAATTTTATTCATCTACAAAATGTTAATCATAAAATTTCTTAAACCAAAAACTAGCATTAAATTACACAATTTGCATATTAAAAATGTAGTAGAAACATTGCCACTAACCACAATTGCAAAAAGTCATAATTAAAAAGAGAATAGTTTGTTAAAGGACTTTAGTTCCATATATAAAAATGTATTTGATAGACCGCCACCAGTACTGTTAGCCAACAGGGTGCTGGCAGAAATTGGGCTACTGTTGGCCGAAGAAGAGGGGGAAGGCATGCCTGAAGGCAGGAAGAGAGGAGGAAGGTTAGGAGTGTAGTACTGAGGGGAGGAACTTTGAATGCTGGCAGTATGACTGGTATAGGGAGAGAGCTAGCTGATATGATGGAGAGAAGGAAGGTTGATATATTGTGTGCAAGAGACCAGATGGAAGGGAAGTAAGGCCAGGTGTATAGGAGGTGAGTTCAAATTGTTCTATTATGGTGTGGATGGCAGAAGAAATGGGGTAGGGGTTATCCTAATGGAACAGTATGCCAAGAGTGTTTTGGAGGTGAAGAGAGTGTCTGATAGAGTGATGTTTATGAAGCTTGAAATTGATGGTGTAATGATGAATGTTGTTAGTGCATATGCTCCACAAGTTGGGTGTGCGATGGATGAGAAAGAAAAATTTTGGAGTGAGTTGGATGAAGTGGTGGTGAGTGTACCCAAGGGTGAGAGACTAGTGATTGGAGCGGACTTCAATGGGCATGTTGGTGAAGTGAACAGAGGAGATGAGGAAGTGATGGGTAGGTATGGTGTTAAGGAGAGGAACGCAGAAGGTCAGATGATTGTGGATTTTGTGAAAAGTATGGACATGGCTGTGGTGAATACGTATTTTAAGAAGAGGGAGGAGCATAGGGTGATGTACAAGAGCGGAGGAAGATGCACACAGGTGGATTATATTCTATGTAGGAGGGCCAGTCTGAAGGAGATTGGAGACTGTAAAGTGGTGACTGGGGAAAGTGTAGTTAAGCAGCATAGAATGGTGGTCTGCAGGATGATGTTGGTGATCAAGAAGAGGAGGAGGAGTGTGAAAGCAGTGCCAAGGATTAAATGGTGGAAGTTACAAAAGGGTGATTGTGAGGTGGAGTTCATGGAAGAGTTAAGACAGGCACTGGCAGGCAATGAAGAGTTACCAAATAGCTGGGTAACTACAGTAGAGCTAGTAAGCGAGACTGCTAGGAAGGTGTTTGGTGTGACATCTGGACAGAGGAAGGCGGACAAGGAGACATGGTGGTGGAATGAGGAAGTACAGGAGAGTATACAGAGGAAGAGGTTGGCGAAGAAGAAGTGGGATTGTCAAAGAGATGAAGAAAGTAGACATGAGTATAAGGAGATGAAGCACATGGCAAAGAGAGAGGTGGTGAAGGCTAAGGATAAGGCATATAGAGAGTTGTATGACAGATTGGACACTAAAGAGGGAGAAAATGACCTGTACCGATTGGCTAGACAGAGGGACAGAGCTGGGAAAAATGTGCAGCAGGTAAGGGTGATAAAGGACAGTGAAGGGAAATGTACTCACAAGTGAGGAGAGTGTGATGAGTAGATGGAAAGAGTACTTTGAAGGGCTGATGAATGAAGAGAATGAGAGAGAGAGAAGGCTGGATGATGTGGGGATAGTGAATCAGAAAGTGAAGCAGATTAGCAAGGAGGAAGTAAGGACAGCTATGAAGAGGATGAAGAATGGAAAGGCTGTTGGCCCAGATGACATACCAGTGGAAGCATGGAGGTGCTTAGGAGAAATGGCAGTGGAATTTTTAACCAGATTGCTTAATGAAATTTTGGAAAGTCAGAGGATGCCTGAGGAGTGGATAAAAAGTGTTTTGGTACCTATCTTTAAGAATAAGGGTGATGTGCAGAACTGCAGTAACTACAGAGGGATAAAATTGATCAGTCACAGCTTGAAGTTATGGGAAAGAGTAGTGGAAGCTAGGTTAAGAAGGGAGGTCATGATTAGTGATCAGCAGTATGGTTTCATGCCAGGAAAGAGCACTACAGATGCAATATTTGCTCTGAGAGTGTTGTTGGAGAAATACAGAGAAGGTCAGAAGAAGTTGCATTGTGTCTTTGTGGACTTAGAGAAAGCATATGACAGGGTGCCTAGAGAGGAGTTGTGGTATTGTATGAAGAATTTGGGAGTGGCAGAGAAGTATGTAAGAGTGGTACATGATATGTGCAAGGGTAGTGTGACATTGGTGAGGACTGCGGTGGGAGTGACAGATACGTTTAAGGTGGAGGTGGGTTTACATCAAGGATCAGCTCTGAGCCCTTTCTTATTTGCAGTGGTGATGGACAGGTTGACAGATGAGATTAGAGAGGAGGCCCGGTGGACTATGATGTTTGCAGATGACATTGTGATATGTAGTGAGAGTAGGGACCAGGTTGAGGGGACCCTGGAGAGGTGGAGATATGCTTTAGAGAGGAGAGGAATGAAGGTCAGCAGGGCTAAAACAGAATATATGTGTGTAAATGAGAGGGAGGGTAGAGGAATGGTGAGGATGCAGGGAGTAGAGTTGGTAAAGGTGGATGAGTTTAAGTACTTGGGAGCAACAGTTCAGAGTAATGGTGAGTGTGGAAGAGAGGTGAAGAAGAGAGTACAGGCAGGGTGGAATGGGTGGAGAAGAGTGTCAGGAGTGATTTGTGACAGACAGGTACCAATAAGAGTGAAAGGGAAGTTCTACAAGAGGGTAGTGAGACCAGCTATGTTATATGGGTTGGAGACTGTAGCACTGTCGAAAAGGCAGGAGTCAGAGCTGGATGTGGCAGAGTTAAAGATGTTAAGATTTGCACTGGGTGTGACTAGGATGGACAGGATTAGGAATCAGTATATTAGAGGGTCAGCTCAGGTTGGACAGTTTGGAGACAAAGCAAGAGAGGCGAGATTGCATTGGTTTGGACATGTGCTGAGGAGGGATGCTGGGTATATTGGGAAAAGGATGCTAAGGATGGAGCTGCCAGGTAAGAGGAAAAGAGGAAGGCCTAAGATGAGGTTTATGGATGTGGTGAGAGAGGACATGCAGGCGGTTGGTGTGAAAGAGCATGATGCAGAGGACAGGAAGAAATGGAAACAGATGATCCGCTGTGGCGACCCCTAATGGGAACAGCCGAAAGAAGATGATGATGATTTGATAGACAGTGTGAAGCAAAAAAAATATTCAGACTGTCTTTTTGTTATATCTAAGCATAGATATGTTTGTATTGCTAACAAAACCATATTTGCAAAGCATCTGTATAAGCACAGTGTTTATCAAGGACAGAAAGAAATAGCATGCAATGAATGTTTAATTACATGGAAAATGAAGTATCCACACATTTGGAGACTTGCTGCCATTGTCTAGTCATTAGAAAATATATGACTTGAGTGATGCTTTCCAACATCACATGAGGGATTGTGAAGGAGGAAGTATAAAGATGGGAAAATATATTGTGTATACATAATATTTTCTCTTTTAAGAATTCATCTTGTTTCAAGATGGATCCTAACCATCTAGGCTTACCTTTGTTGATCCATTTCCTGCCAACATGAATATTGCTAGCATGGATATTGTTAGCATAGGAAGTCAACATGGAAATTAGGAACTTGTGACTAATATGGAAAGGAACAGATAAGGAGTCTGCAAATTCTTAGTAAGCAGAATCATACAAACATGTACAGTTTTAATTTCATCAGTGCCTATAGTTCTCCCTAGAAGCAATTAGAATATAAAAGAATAATGTTTCTTGCTTTCAGGGAGCCAAAACCTTTATTGCTAAGTCTCCTATGTGTGTATGTACTTTGCAGTAAAGGAGATTACATCACGTTGCTGAACTAGGTTACAAGTCCTATCAAAAGATAATACTGCATTAGCTGTTCCTGGCAAATATCTCTGGATGCATCTTAAACAGCAGGAAACACAATTTAGGCAAACCTCTAACAGCACTGCTCAATCTCATCCTCCATAAATGTTTTGTACAAAGTGAATGAAGAACAGTTACAATCATTTTCTGAATAAGGGGGACCTTCCACAGACCCAGGCAGTTACAGACCCATAAGTCTGACTGGCCTCATATGAAAAGCTATAGAAATACTTATCAGGGAACTAATCAGTAAGGACATAGAGAACCTCCGTGCACTGGACCCATCTCATTTTGTTTTTGCCAGGGACAGGTCATGCTTACAAAACCTGGTGGACTTTTTTGAAAAGGTCAACAAAGCAATGGATGAAGGTAAAATGGTACACCCCACATACCTTGCCTTTGCTAAATCTTTAGACACAATTCCCCACTCATAGTAGTAAAGCTAAATAAACTTAATAAATCCCAATGTCACCCAATGGATTGCCAACTGGATCACAGGTAGGAAGCCGGAAATCAAAACAGGGGAAATTACCTCCAGAAATACACCAGTCATCAGTGGTGTCCCTCAGGGTTCTGTGCTGGGAACTCTCCTGAATGGTATCTACTTCTCGGAAGTAAAAGCCAAAACCAAAGGGCTCTATCTGCCTATGTTTGTAGATAACTGCAAGCTAGGAGCAGTCATTGAATCCCCAAATGACTTAGCCACCATGGAGTATGGTTTGCTAAGTGCTAAAAATGCATTATGGTATCTTCCGGGAGGTCATCTACCCTGGAGAGCTACCACATTAAAAATACACCCCTAAGAGTTGACCCAGTTGTCTGGGTTTGGGAACTAATGTGGAGTGGACAGTGACCTAACATTTGACCAAAATGTGTCCATTTTCATAAGAAAGTCCTTTGATCCTGTATAGCTTATAAGCAAAGGGACTGTGTCTAAATCTTTGGATGTCATTGCCTCCCTTTACTCAGCCGCCATTAGGCCAGGCATTAAGTATAATGCCCCCATTGGCATAAATAACTACACACAAGCAATAACTGAACACCCACAGAGATTCCTTACTAAAAGGATAAAAGGCCTAAACAATATGCCCTACATTGAACAACTCAAAGTACAATCACTCTACTCACTATCCTCCAGAGTCTGTGAAGTAGCATGATTTTTGGCAAACAAGGATGCTCAGACCCAGTACTGATGGCTTTACTGCACATCAGCAAGCCAAATGGCATCAGAAATACCCAATCTAGGGATCAATAGAATGGTTTGGAGAACAGGTACATCTCACAAAGGATACCACTGCTCTGGAACAGACTCCCCCATCCTTGTAAAACAAAGCTTTATAAAGTAGAACTTGGTTCTATGGATGGGAAACATAAATTTACCCCAAGACTATGTTCTGCATTACTAATGGACACAGGCAACTTCTAAATACTTTATCCCATACAAGGGTCCCCTCAAATTATCTACAGTATGATCCCATTTATTTTCAGTAGAAGTAATATATAATTTTGAACCATGGGATGGGTGAGACCACCATAACACATTAATTCAAGCACCATAAGGCTTAAAATGGCCTGCAAGGGTAACTAGCCTAGTACTTAACTATGAACCTGCAAACTATTTGGAAACTAATGCCCTAACATTGTAGAGAATTTTTGATTTTTGGAAAGATTGAAACTCTTGCACATTTATACAATTTCAAATTTGTAGCTGTGAACTAACATAATGTTAATGCAATAAACCACTAAGAATATTTGTATTATACTGAGTTTTTATTTATTAATTGTTGTATGCACGTTATTTTGTATTAAATTATTTCTGAAATCTGAAAAAACATGAAACTTGAATGGTCATCAAAATTGCCATCAATATTTATTGGCAGTGGTAAAGGATCCAATGAAATAATAGATGCAATACAACCTAGTTCTATCTCTTACCAGTGAGCAATGCCCAATGTCAGACCTGCCAAACAGTCATGAGTAAAACATCCCACAGTATCACAACCTACTTTCTCACTATGCAGTCACAAAGAAGCAGAGCAGAAAAGTCATAAACAATCACCAGTAAATTGAAATGTGATCCATGCAGTTAAAATACTAAGAAATCTATGCTATCTTCCTCAGAAGTCAATCAAATAAATAAGTTGAAGAAATGTCATATATTGGAGTGCAGAATAACAGCTGCATACTCTACTCATGCTACCTTTCATTACAAAAGCCATGCATCTAAGCCTTGTACATTATAAATCTCAGTAAATTTACAAACTCCAGCTTTATATTCAGTTGAGAAAAACACAATCAATGTATATGCACCAGAAAATAAATTCTGTTGTATAAGACTCAGCTGAATTGTCAGTAAAAATAATTAAACAATTTTGTGGAGATAATATGAATATATACATAAACCCCAGACATCAACACTAAATCTACTGCTGTAAGAGGTATCTCAGTGAAATTCACTAGTGATTAAATGGCATCACTTGGGTAGGCGTGATGATCACCACTTTAACAAATATAGCAGACTAAAAGTGCACAAGTGATGCTGTGATGCTGTAAAACACTCATAATATAAGTTACTTTTAGCAACAATGATTTCTGTTTGAGTCTTTCGATATTGTCATATTAGCTTGTGAGTCAATTTTAAATATTAGGATGCGTGATAAAATTATCAAATGTATTTTAAAGAAAGTGAGTCACATAAGGTATTATTAAATGTCTTATGTGACTGGCAGGTTTAAAGATCATACTATGTTATCCCAGTCTTCAGATGATTACAATACCAGCCAATAACCATAGGTCAGAATCAAACTTTGTATCTTGTATCTGCAAGATAAAGACCTTAAACGTTATGGCACCTCACCCTCACCCCTGTTAAATATTTGGCTTGTATCATTTAACTCTGTATGTGGACCATTTGAAGCCTACTTTCCCCTTCAGCAAAAGGAATCAAACCGAGTACCGTCTGCATGTCAGGTTAACACCTTAACCATTTTGCCACCAGTATGGCAGCTACGCAGTTTCCAACAGAACTTTTCTGCTTAATTCATGAACCCCATTGACTTAGATGTTTGATTAGTTGGGTGATACCTCTGTGGATTTATTAGTGTTTCTCCATATTTAGATTAGTCATTGCAAAACTATGTTAAATACAAGCTGCTGGAATATGTCATCTTAAATCTTATAGAACCGGTTACATAAATGTCAATAAAAAGTGATGTTTGGCAAGTACACCTCAAGACTTTTGCTGAGATTTATAAAGTGTTAGCACACTTCATAGCTCAAAACAGGAACAAAAATAGCACATGCAGTTGTCATGCACAGTGTGTAGGCAATTCTATGATATAGAGAGCCTGACTATGCAACAGTCAAAATAGCACTATATACAGTGAGATATAAATAAGGGACCCCATACAAATGAACATCAAGGAATATGCAAATGAAATTACCCTGAATCTGAGACCTGTTAAATGGGAGTTCTATGCATCCTTGCTTAGCCATTTTGAATGCTGGGATCTGTGGTATCCATGATATGAGCTACATTAGGAACTGGTGCAGTAAAAGCACCACAACATGTGTTGCAGCACCAGTGCTTGCAATGCTGCTCTTCCCAGCTATCTGCAACAACAGAAAAGGTACAGACAGTAACTGACTTGACAGGACCATTTTTGTGTGGAACAGGATACTGTAAGGGACTAAGTCATATAGTGTTGTCCACAAGCAGAATTAATGCATATGTGTGGGTAGATCCATCCCTGTGGACATGAAGATATGTGTAACATTAACGAATGGGACCTTTCTGTGGCCTATCACAAGCATCTGCCTTACAAATGCTAAACTAATTCCACAGCACTGCAACATGTAAAGTCATGGGCACGATAGGTTGCACTAATGTTGCACCCATGTTGCTATCAAGGACCCACATGGTAAGATTGCCAGAGACATACTAACAAGAATGCAATACCTAGTGAATTATTTATAATGTGTCTGTGCACCATTTAGGCAGTACTCATATTTCACATACATGGCACATATATGACTTATACCAGTAGTTCCTGCAAGGACTCCCACAGAGTCAGTTGGTTGGTAAATAAATGCATATGCTAGTTAGTCATGCCTGTTAACATACGCACTACACAATCTGGGAGCAGATAACATTTAATATTTTCTGTATTTGGTGTTGCAGACAGTGTTGATTTTACCCTAACGCTCAGGTCGATGGCCATATTACACAACTCTGACACCATACAAGAGAAGACATACGTTAAAACTCATGCTAAAATGAGACACAATGGAGTAGATATTCAGACTACCAAAGGGAAGTTTCCAATAGTTAGATGCCTTTTGAGGAGTAGTGCAAACCAGTCCAGACATGTACAATAATGCATTTGTTGTGTGTGCCATGCTGCACAACATGCCATTGCACAAACAATTGGAGCAGCAGGCAAACATCATGGCAGGGTCTTCCATACCTAGCATGGCTGATGAAGAGTTGGAGAAGGAATATGCAGCATCACGGAGTTACCCAAGGCAGAGGCAGATGCAATGCTGTGCAGCACCATCTCGTCTACAGCTATAAGCAGTGTCGGGGACAACATACAATAAAATGACGTATACAATATCACACATAGTCTATGTAGAGCAGTGCATAGACTGCCCATAATGTGCAACCAGAGGTGCAACATCTTCTACCAAAATCCTCAGTAAATTTGTCTTTTCCCTCTCCCTATACTCCAGATTATTGTATAGTTGGTGCATGTCCTCCTGCAAACCACAGAGCATGCTTAGCATCTCTGCAATGCTGTGGGATCAGCATTATATTCTTGGATCACTGACTTACACATCTGCTATTTGATTCCAAATGTAACAGTCATGTCAGAGACAGTCCTGGAGTCATGGTCATGCCACCCTCATGTCTTTCCCCTGTGGTGGGTATGCCATCTCAGATGTGGTGCATATGTCAGATACTATATGGACTAGGAACGCAGATGCAGTCTATGTGGATCTATTATGCACGAGATGTTGTCATGCTCTGATGAGGCCATGCCCTCAGCCAATACCTGTATGGATCCTAGTCTACTAGTGGATGTTACTGACTACTACCCTTGAAGTGTTACAAGCATTGTGACAGACTACATGCTTATTGCAATCCTCATCAGACACAGATCATTTACTGCCATCAGCCCTATGCTGTTTAATTATGCTGGACACTCCACTGGCAAAAAATGTGAAAGAATGAAAACTCATCTTCAACCCACCCACATATACATCCTTAACTCACACACCTTCTTGTGCAGGATGTTATTATACTTGACTGGGGGTGCCTGGAAGAACAGATATGCTCATAGGTTTTTGATCAGTTCCTCTCTTCAGTCATGCATTCATGTGTACTACATTACAAAGCTAATGTTTTCATTTCTGATAAATGGGTTGCTGGAACCATCCTACTTTTACACCCAAGCCTACCCTCCCCAAGATATGAAGAGCACCATAGCTGTAAAGCAATAACTAAATCATCAAATTTGTGTTGGTAGTCTGTGACCTGTGGTGAACCTGTCAACCGACATTTTCAAAGCATTTTCCTTTGCATGGAGTGTCATGTCAGCAACCTTTTCATTGAAGCTGTTGCAGGATCTTTTTATGGCTAAATAGAAAATTTATATTCCGCAGCAGTCCCTGCAAAAGCTAATTTTAGCAATACTTGCTTGCAGCTTGTTTTCCAAGGTACGTGCCAAGTGTGCAGTAGGCCTGCAATGGCAGTTTATTCTCCTGGCTGGATAACCTTTCTAGGTGTTGTTGCCTTCAGGTTCCATGCCAGTATTTGCACACCTTAAGACAAAACATGACATTCAGTGTGCGTGTGTGTGTGTGTGTGTGTGTGTGTGTGTATACATATAAATATATATATATATATATATATATATATATATATATATATATATATATATATATATATATATAGATATATATATATATATATATATATATATATATATATATATATATATATATATGCACACACACACACACACACACATATATATATATATATATATATATATATATATATATTTATGAAATTCAAACACAACAGCCCAAATTATTATGAACACAGTCCCTTAATAGCAGCAAGCAACGTTTCAAATAGCGTATCAAATAGCGTATCAAGTCACTGTTTGCAGATAAATCCAATAATGTCAGCCAAAAGCGTTGCTGAATAGTAAGGTTTAATACAATAAACGTGTTTTTAGTTTTTATTGTATTAAACCTTACTATTCAGCAATGCTTTTGGCTGACATTATTGGATTTATCTGCAAACAGTGACTTGATACGCTATTTGATACGCTATTTGAAATGTTGCTTGCTATATATATATATATATATATATATATATATATATATATATATATATATATATATATATACTGCACTATGGAATGTAAGTGATTATGACCACTACTCCCCTCCCTCTATGGACCTGGTTAACAGCTGCAGTTTGCTAATATACCCAGCCTCAACACCCCCTTTAATACCATGCCCATGTCTCTACATATGGCCCTGGTGCCTCTCAACTATCCCAGTCTTCAGGAATGTCTCTGATTTTGGCACAAAACATAGCTCTGTCCCTCACAAGCCCTCCTCAAACTCACAATTTTGAAGAAAATATGGAGGATTACACTTAATATGTAGTGGCAACAATTAGAATTAGAGACTTCCTTTACTTCTAAAAATGCAGGTTAATTAAAACTCTCTTAATTTATCATAATCTCTAGTTATTACTACTAATATTTTAAAAAGTGTCCCTGGTTGTCATTGTCCCCTGAAAATTTCTGGATTTGTCCCTGATTCTTGAGGTAAACAGTTGAAAGGCCCTCCCCCAGTATGATGTGTAATGCTTGCATTTAGGAGCGGCCTTAGGTCAACTGGTGCCGTAGGCAAAAGGGCTCCATGGCACCCTCCCACTCGGTGCCCCCATCCTGGTCTACCTACACCAAATAAATACTAGAAAAGGGCCCCTGCTAGAGCGGCGCCCTAGGCAGCCGCCTAGTTGGCCTATGCCTAAGTCTGGCTATGCTTGCATTTTCCTGTGTTTATGGCTTGAGTCCCTCCCCTCTAACACACACACAGTAATATGACATGCCAGCATACCTCTTAACCTGGAAACATCAAAAATCTGGACAAAACCCATGAAAAATAGGTACAAATCGGTACACTGATTAACATCTAATTTGCATACATAATTACATAGCCCCACCCACTCCAATGGAATTGTGGGATACAAACTTTCAAATGCAAACTTAAGAACAGACAACCAAAATATGGCACCAGAGTCCCCCTGCAGCCATTCCAATGTCCCATTGCCTATTTCACCCATTTACCATAAACACTAATGTGTGCATACTGTTTTAATTCTACAATGATTATTTTTTTATTTATTTTTATTTTTTTATTTAACATTTGTTGACCGGGAAAGTCCGACTAGGTTCCACAGATCCTGTTTTCAGCGGAGGCCCGGGGAGAAATGCTCCAGAATTTGGATTTTATTTTTACATTTTACAGCACAACAATGTACAAACACTACTTGACATCTGCTAAACAAAGCAATACTGTCTCACAATGAAAATAGACTTGGCATTAAAACTTCTCTGCCCTTGAATCTCACATTCATTGAAACAGCATTGAAACCCACACCACATCCAAAGAAAATGCATCTGGCCAGTGGTGGATAAAAATTACCTTTGGGCTGTTTTAAAATCAATGGTCCCTTGCACACAAAACAAGAAAAATATATGTGTTCTTTTCTTTGATACACATTCCTGATTTTATTAAATTATATTCCTTGTATAATACAACAAACTTGTTAGAGCATATTTTAAATTTATTGTTTGACCATTTTTCCAGTAGTCTGTACCGTAGGCATTGAAACAAAATGCATGAACCAATAATAACAAAACTACCCAATTCAGAACATTTCCATCATAAAAGTCTACTTCCACACCCACACTATAAATAGAATGACAATAGTGTAAGCCGTAGTCAACTTCATGCACTTATTTTCAATTTCATTTTCTTGGGGGGGGGGGGGAACAAAAGGTCAAAAACCAGGGACAGATTTTAAACATTGCTTGTATAATTTTGTAAAGTTGCTAGAATAAAATGTTGTGTTACCACCATGCATTTCACTCGCAAGTCTTGAACCCAGGACCCTATGCACTACAGTCAGAGCAACATACCACTATATAAAATTAGCAGCTTCCTGAAAAATAGGAACACTGAAATTTAATGGCTATCATTTAGTGAATGCATTTCTCACTTCTCACCATAGCTCTCAACCTCTTAGCGCAATAAACCTGGATAAACAAAGCCAGTAATTGGGGAATACAAATTCAGTTCTCACTTCTCTGCATGCCTTTCAATTGTTAGCACAAAAAAACTGGACAAAGCTCACAAGTGGTGGTGGCTAGGGACTTAACAGGGACACATTTTAAACACTGCTTTTATAATTTTGTAAAGTTGCTAAAATAAAATGTGTTACCACCATGCATTTCATTAGCAAGTCTTGAAACCAGGACCCTATGCACTATAGACAGAGCAACATACTACTATGCCAAATCAGCAGCTTCCTGAAAAACAGGAAGACTGAAACTTAATGGCTATCATTTAGTGAATTCATTTCTCACTTCTCACCACAGCTCTCAACCTCTTAGCACAAAAAAAAAACTGGATAAAGCTCACAAGTGATGGTGGCTAGGGACTTTAGAATCTTTTTACCCTGTACACAAGGTACAGGGTTTGACCCTGAGTACCTCTACCCACCAGGTGTATTAACTGGGGGGCATTTACACACACACACACACACACACACGCACACAGTTTCCTTACTTCATTTAAGTCTTCAACCCTTCTGAATGTTAGGTTTCCTTGATCCATGAAAGTTAATGCTAAGAGCAATTGCAGTTCCCGCTTGTATTTGAGTCTTCTTTCTACCACCAATAATCCATAGTGCTGTAATGATTTGAGCAGCCAGGCCAGCTGGAAATGCTTGAGCTCAATTCTGACAGGCTGGTAGCCCTGATGGAGTAGACATCATTGTGCATGTGATGATGTCAGCTCTAACAGTGTGAAAATTAAAAAACAAAAGAAAAAGATCGGAAATGAGGGGGTGCCACTCGGAAATCATGGCACCCTTCCATTTTAACCAAAAAACTCAGTAAAAAATGAGTAATTTGGCACAGTTAAGAGGTATGCATGCCAGTCAGACAAGAGCCTAGTTGTTTCATGTGCTTCACCCTCTTTGACAACCACCACAGGGTTCATAGGTTCATAGGTTGGTACTAGGCTATCTGCCCGAAGGCATTTATAAGCCTAGCCAGAATGTGTTGGCTGTCCAGCAGAGCCACTGAAGTGATCCCCGAGGTAAACTTTCTGTTTCCCATCCACTTCTCAAAGTTTCTTTTGAAGAGTGTTAGCGAGGAGCTCTGCCTAATGTAAATTGGGATCTTGCTTCAAAGCATGGGAAGTCTCTGGGGCAGGAATCTATCCCTCCAGCACGTCCTATTTATTGTGCTGAGGTTTAGATCCCTAGAGCATGTGGCTCGAGGGGATAAGGTTTTCTTTAGGGTGAGCATGTCCATCAATTCTGGGTTGGACATGGCCTTGTATGTCAGGCAGAGATCACCTCTGAGTAGGCAGTATGCAACCAAGTACAACTGGAGTTTCTTCAGTCGAGCTGCATAGGGCATCTGTTTGAGGCCAGTGATCCTCTTGGTGAGGTACCTCTGTGGTCTTTTCAGCTTTTGCAGGTGTCTTGTAAGGTACATCCCAAATGGGGCGTTGTACTCTATGATGGGTCTGATGAGTGATGAGTAGATGGGCACAATGACCTATTTTGATCTGGATGCGAACCCTTTTGTGATTATGTGGGCCACGTAGAAGGATTTTCTAACCACTTTGGCAATGTGGTTATCAAAGGTGAGATTACTATCTACTTGGGTCCCCAGATCCCTTATTACGTCTTACATATTTAGGGGACTACCACTTATGTGGTAGTTTGTGGGTTCTTTGTTTTTTCCAAAGGGAATGACTATGCACTTTTTGGCATTTAGCTTAAGGCCATTATTTTGACACCAGGTATCCGTCTCTGTGAGACCCTTTTGGAGGATGTCTCTGTCAGCCAGAGAGTAATTTATAGCCCCTAGTTTGCAGTCAACTGTGAATTTGTTCAACCATAGTCCTCTTGTGCTTGCCTGTACCTCTGAGAAGTATATCCTGAACAGGATGGGTCCTAGGACTGAGCCCTGGGGAACGCCACTTGTAACTGGTTTAGAGTTGGACCTAGCTCCTGCAACTCTCACCATGTGGGTTCTGTCCTTGAGCCAGTTGGCAACCCATCTTGTGATGTAGGGGTTTATGTTCAGGCTGGTTAGCTTGTCTATAATACCAGAATGGTGAATGGTGTTGAAGGCCTTAGCGAGGTCTAGGTAGGCTGTGTTTATCACCTTTCCCTCGTTTATAGCTTTGGTAACTGTCTCAAAGAAGTCCACTAGGTTTAGGAGGCATGATCTGCCCTTAACAAAGCCAAGCTGGGTAGGGTCCAATGTTTGGAGGTTCCCAACATCTCTGTTAATAAGTTCCATGATGATGCGCTCCATAGCCTTGCAGACCAAGCTAGTCAGGCTTATAGGGCAATAGTTCCCAGGGTCTGTTGTGGCTCCACCTTTGTGGAGCAAAATAACCGTTGCTGTGCCCCACTCTATGGGTATGTAGCCTGTGGAGAGGCTGAATTTGAAGTGTGTGTGTAGGTGAGGGGATAGTTCATCTTTGAGCTCGTGTAGGACACAGCCTGGTACACCGTCCAGTCCCATTGATGCTGTGTTTTTGGCTTTGTAGAGGACCGTTTTAACCTGAGTGTCTGTGATTTCAGGTACTCTACATTCTTCTGGTATGGTTATGGGCCCTTTTGGGGGTGAGAGGGGAGTGAAGTTTGCGCTGAACCTGTCTGCCAGGATGTTGGTGATATCGGTCTGTTCAGTGTATTTTGTGCCATTCTGCACTAACTCCAAGCAGATCTGGGCATTGCCACTTAGATTCTTGACATAGCTAAATAATGCCTTGTGGTTATCTTTGGAGTCCTTGGCAATTTTTCTTTCAAAGCTCGCCTTGGATGATTTTATGAGGGATTGTAGTTTCTTGCTGATACTGATTAGGGATGTCTTCTCTTCTTGGGATTTTACTTTTTTCTGTACTAGTTTCCTCCTTCTATTGTATAGCTTGTTTATGGCAGGAGTCCACCAGACTGGTTTCCTTTTCTTGAAGGAGTGAGTCTTGGTTTTGCTTGGTATGGCAAGATCCATGCATTCTTGTAGCTGCCCGTAGAATGCATTAGTAAAGGATTTTGCAGCTTGGACAGTGTTATCCTTCAGCATGGGGCTTTGAAACTTTCCACATCGGTCTTAAGTAACATGAAGTTTGCTTTTGAAAAGTTTTTCACTCTGGTTTTCTTGTCCGGGGGTTGGGGTGGAATATGGATATCCAAAGTGCTTTGTTTATGCTCAGATCTAACCAGCGAGGGGTTGACCTCTGGTGTGGAACACCGGTCGCCCATGTTAGTAATGACCAGGTCCAATATGTTGTCACCTCTGGTGGGAGTGTTGAACAGTTGAACCAGGGCATTTGAGTTTATAAATTCTAGTAAAAGTTCGGCACGGGAGTTAGTACTTGAGTAGTTCTCCCAGTTAATGTTTGGGTAATTGAAATCACATCCAAAAAAACAATGAGCCAGCAAACTGTGACCTGAAAGAAATTTATTAGTTAAAGCAGCATAAAAACAAGTAACCAGACCGGTTTTGGCTGGTAAGAAACACAGCCTTCATCATTGTAAACATAAAAAAACAAATGCTACTGTTTAAATACATGCATCAACATCCTCATTGGTTCATTTTAGAATTGCTCATTAAGACCAGGTGGAAATAATCCACCTAGCTTTACAATCCATTTTTTCTCTTTAGAGTCTAGAATGGAATGCCAACCTATTTTGTTTTATTTGTTACCCTTTACCACGTCAATGATCATAAAAGTAAATTTAGCTGATTTGTGTGACATACAGTGTTTATATAATGCATTGTTGGATTTTTTTTTCTTAATATTACTTACATGCTCAGAGATTCTCAGCCTGAGAGGACGAGATGTTTGACCAATATAGAAAGAACCGCAGGTGCATGTGGCTAAATATACAAGCCAGTCACTGCTACAGTTAGCAAAAAATTTTATGTCATACACCATGCCACAGTTTTTGCTTGTAAACTGTTTAGACTTAGATATTTTATCACAGTTTATGCAATGGCCACATGGGAAACATCCAATCAAAGGTTCACCTGTCAAGGTGGTTTGTGTCAGTTGAGACCAGCTGTTGTCATGGGAATGTTTGTAATGGTTGAAACAAGATGCCATATTTTTCCCTGACTATAGAGTCACCTATTACTAGTATGTTGGGTATGGTATTTTGCCTTAAGGGCTGTGATTGCGTGGCACACTGGTTTTGTGAAGTATGTGTTTCATGGTTTGTGTTGGGGGGTGGAGGTTGCTTGGATGTTTGCTTTGGAGGTCTCTGTTGCTTTTGCAGATTTTTATTTAGAGCCTCCAAGTATGTTTTTGTGTATTTATGTGTGTTTTTTGCCGGTGATGGTTTAATGGGTCTGCGTGAGACTGGTGGTGTGATGCAAGTATTTCCCTTCTCCTCTTGACTGTCTGATCCAGTCTTGGGTTGAGAGAGCTTAGCCTCTTAGCCTTAGTTTGTAGTTGTAGATGAGATACTTCACTAGGAAGGACTCCTTTATCTGCACTGTAATGTATCACATTCACAGAACTTCTATTCCATTTCCCCTATACCATAGTCAAATAGTTTAAAGCAGTGTTGTGCAAGATGGCATTAGCTCTTTATATAGTGCTGACATCAGGCAATCAGCTCAATGGTTATGCAAATGAAAACAGTTATAACAAATATCTATGCAATGCTGCCTGTGTGTAAAGTGCTATTCATGCATATCAGTGCTGAATATTGGCATAACCTTTAACATGAAGCATGCAACCTCTGTGCTCTTGTTTTGTTTGTGTGTGCGTATGTATACAAATACAGCACCATGATGAAGCAGTATATTGTACAACATATGATTCACAAATGTATGTCTGTTTGCAACAGTCTACTGCATTTTTCCTCATGCAGAGCTATTGACTGGTTATGACTATCCATGAGTCTGGTAAAATTAGAGTTCCAATATACTGTGGTAGAGAGACCAGACCCTGCAAAGGGATTTTAAGGAATACCTGCTGTTCCATTGTGATGGCCTTTCCACAGAGGACATCTGACATGAGATGACACAAGTAGTGACTGATACCTTTGTCAATGCCCATTCTAGAAAGCGGTCTTTTTATTATTATGGTGACCTAATATGATTCTACCCTAACCTTCTTCAGTAATGGAAAGTAGAAGTTCAGGAAAGAGCCAGAGTGTAAGAAGAACACAACGGCATATGTATGTTATTTATGACAGTCACTGTGGAACTGCAATTGTGTTTGTATTTTATGTGTCAGGTATTTTTCCTATTTTATCTTCCTTCAGTTGTTGGAAAAAGGAGTTGCTGAGTTCACCTGAGTCTCTGGCAGCTGCTATGTCTGGAGATGGGTCATAAGAGGCCATCAGTTTGAGGGATGATGGCATCTGTGCCGGATGTCACTTTTAGGGAATCACTGGTGCTCTCCATGTGTGCCTATGGGGAGGGGGCAATGTCTCCTTTTCTGAAGGTGGATTATCCACTGGTATCCTGGTGTATTATATGGAAGATGGTCACTGAAAAGTAGTTCCCACAATGGAATACCTACCCTAGACAACATGGAGCATCTTTTGTTACAATTGAAGGGTTGCATAACCAGTGGGCCCTACCCTTGGAGTCATCAGCAGAGCAAATTACTCGTAACAATAGATAGGTATGTGATGCCTGGATGTGTTGCCACCTCTGCTATCCTGGCAGTAAACTATGCCAGGAGCCAATCCTGATGTTTTCCGTTCCTCATGAGGAATTTCCTATTCCTTGTTCAACCCTCCCCATTACCAGTTGTCCACTTCCGTTAGGCATGAGTCCAGCCACTGCCTTCACCACCTTTGAGTCTGTACTTCTCTTGTCTGTCTGCATCTCTCTCACTTGTTTATCTATCTTGCTGTATCTTTGTTTTGTGTTTGTCAGCCATCTTACTATCTCCTAGCCACAGCCAGACTTTTTTACCCATCTACAATTATTTTATAAAAATTAAGAAAGGGACTCAGTCCCTTAAAAAATACCTTTTGCTCTCTCCAGTCATTTATGCATTCTGTGTTTAGCACTGTTTAGCCTCCCCCTTTCCTACTTTCCTATCTACCCATTTTCTTCTCCATATAAATGATGGAAAGAGTTGTCACTTTGCTGAGCACACTTCCTTTGGTCTATCTATTGGACACAATGCTAACCTGCACTGCCTTCTTGTGCAGTCTGCAACAAGCTTCATGACTGTATCACTGCATTGCATGTGGGCCATTAACTTTCTTCAGCAGTCCAATATGGCTTATTTCCTTATGCATGCTGTTTTAGCACCGCTACTGCCTTATACTAGCATTCCAGAACTATTCTTGTTATTTCTGTAGCTCTATTTTCAAATGTAGTTATTTGCATTGCATGTTTGCTACATCACTAATTAGCTCTCCTGCCCTTTGCAAACTTAGACATGTGAACATTAGTACTACACAGACATGAAACTAAACTATCTCTTATCCAACAACCTTCTAGCCAAAACACAGCATGGGTTCTGCCCATGCCATAAAACTACCACTGCTCTCATCAGTTTTACCAACACTATCAATCAACAACTGAACCTAGGTAATCAAGTCTCCACTGTCATTCTAGACCTGTCTAAAGGATTTGATACAGTCTCTCACAACAAAGCTGCTAACTGTTCTCTCTGAACTCATCGGTAAATCCACCCTGCTCTGTTTTAAAGACTGTCTCTCCAACCAGCAGCAAGCCATTAAATGGTTGGACTCCCTATCTCCCCTCCTTCCAGTAACCCTAGGCATACCACAGGGATCTATACTTGGACTCCTGCTTTTCCCCATTTTCACAAACAACCTACACACAGCCACCCATCACGGAAATTTGGTCCAATATGACACTGATGCCACATTAATCTGCTCAGCTCTCTTTCTCCAAATTCTTCAAGAAAAGCCCAGAAAGCCTTCAACACTATTGAAACCTGGCTGTCAAACTCTCAGCTTATTCTAAATCCCCCCAAAAAACAACTAATGCTTTTCTATCCCTCTAAAGCTATTGACCCTATGCCCACTTTTAAAATATCATCTACAGGCAACACCTTCATTACTCCAGTACCACAAACCAAACTACTAGGGATAATCATTGACCAAAATCTTAAAATTAATAAACACATAGCCCAGACCATAACTAAAGTTCATAAACAAACTTGGCACCTTTTATCTTTCAAAATAAAAAATAGAGCCAGCAAACTGTGTCCTGGTGAAATAATTTATTGGTTAAACAACAAAAGAAACAGACCGGTTTCGGCTGGCAATCCACACACAACCTTCCTCAGTGTAATGAAATCAACTCAAGTGCTGTTGTTTAAAATAACACAAAAGAAACATGATTGGTTAACCTAAAATTGCTCATTAAGCCCTGGTAGAAATAGACCACCTAACTTAATAATCCATGTTTTCTCCTTAGAGTTTAACAAAGAGTGCAAACCCGTTTTGTTAAGCTTTTTGCCCTTTATAATATCAATAATAGTAAAAGAAAACTTTGCAGTAGGATGTATGGTATGGTGTTTATATAGTGCATTTTGAACTTTACACTTCTTGATATTGCTAATGTGTTCAGAAATCCTGAGTCTCAATGGCCGTGAGGTTTGTCCTACATAAAATGACCCACAAAAACATGTGGCCAAATAGATAACCCAGTCAGAACTACAATTAGCAAAAAAATTAATATCATACACCATAGAAGAATTTCTACTAGAAAATTGCTTGGTTTTGTTGACTTTATTGCAGTTGTAACAATGGCCACATGGAAAACAGCCAATAAGAATTCCCCCTGTTAGTGTGGTTTGTATATAATGCTCCATACCGGAATCATGTGGATGTTTGAAATGATTAAAACAACCGCCCAGATTTTTACCCTTTCTAAAAGAAAACAGACATCTTTCGGGAATAATGTTGGATACCTCAAGGTCATATTGTAAAATGTTCCAATGCCTATGCACACTCTGTATTAACATGTCAGAATTCCTACCATAAGTTGTAGTAAACCTGATAGGTTGTGATACTTTGTGGTTATGCTCCTTATAGCATAACAATCGGAAATTTTGTTTTGAGACTTGTATGTGACTTTGGTAAACATTGCGTGTTGGATCCACACCATCGCCTCATGGTTCTACATTTTGTATACCTGTTTATTGCGAGGATATTTTTCATCATCATATGTTAATCTCATCGCATTTTGGAATTAATATTTCTAAACTGTTTACTGGATGTGCACCGTCCATGACTTTATCTAATGTATGACTTGGCGACCACCATATTTGGATACTAATTTTCCTTTTTGGATTATATACTTTAATTATGGACATATTGTTTTCAAGGTTATGGATTTTTGCCTAATTTGATGTTCTTGGATGCTTGTATATTTTGGGGATCATCTGTTACACCACCTGATGAAACGGGACTTTATGTTAAGTACTGTATAACGTTTTTTACTTATTGTCTGTTTTATTTGGACACATTACGCCTGTGTTACTTTAGACACAGAACAACAATTATTGAGGCATTAATAGTCGTGTTGTTTTTAGGACAACATTCTATATACCAGGTTTATTGTTCTACACATTATCTGATGATTTAAATGATTATTTCTCTTAGGCTATTACTATTTTTTGAACATGGGCATTTTTAGCTGTTCATTACCCAATTGAATGTGGTGCTTTTTTAAAATTTCTTCTTGCCACGCTTATGCTTATGCATCTAATTTTATGTTCTTGGATGCTTGTATATTTTGGGACCATTTGTTATACCTTCTGATGAAACGGGACTTTATGACAAGTATTGTATAACATTTCTATCTATGGTCTGTTTCAGCTGGACACACCACATTCGTGTTTTGAGATTTGAATCAGTGTTATTTGAAATACTAAATAATAACTATTGAGGCATTAATAGTCGTGTTGTTTCTAGGACAACACTTTATACACTATGTTTATTGTTTTATACACTATTGATGATTTAATTAATTGCTTCTATTAGGTCAGTCACTATTTTGGAATATGGGTATTTTTAGTTGTTCATTACCCAATTGAATGTGGTGAATTGTTTAAACTCTCTTCTATGTTTATGCTTTATGGGAAATTCATTTCCCTTATCATTTTTGATAATTGTGTTCCTTTGACCAACTCAGAATCTGATATTTGTTTGATCCTTTTATTATAGTTACTTCAGTTATTATTTAACTAAATAGGCCAATGTTTTTAATGGGAACATTATATTTCATTTTTTGTTTCCAACTTAATCTATTGGCCTTCTATTAACACTACCAATAATAGTCACTGGTATCATGTTTTGAAGTTTTGGCTAGATTGCAGATATCACTAGGCAATCTTATTGGGCCTAATTTGACAATATGTTAGGTTTTCTTTTTGATGGAACAATACCCAGGTTTATCGTTACTATAGGCCTTGACCAGTCTGGGCATTGGTATTGTTTACTTCCGTAATATTATATATATTTGGAATTCTTTAGTCTCCTCTGTTTTCCAATAGGCTTGTGTTCTTCTCTCATGTTATTTGGTAATGAGGAGACATAGCATTTGATACTTTGTGATTGTGCTATTATTGTCTCACGTTTTTTGTAGAGCCTTTTTGACGTAGCAGATTTTGGGCTATCATTGTTTCATTGTTAAATTTGGCTCTTGGTCGGTGAGTGCTTGATATGGATCTTCTAAGTTTGGTGTCCGGAATGTCAGCTGACCATGATGACCTGGGGGTATTTGGTCTTGGTCCTAGCACAGAGGATCCTGATATAACAGAACCAATGGGTCCGGAAACTATGTGTAATATTGGTTTTGACAAATTATATAAACATCTTAAAATATTAAGGACACATGTTTGGCACTCCAAACTATTCAAGGCATATATTGCCAAAAATATAACTCCACGTGGTTTGAGGGTAAGAACACAGCCTCTTGTTAGTGAAGCAGATGAGGCACTTAATACGGAATGGGCTGGTATTCAGCAACAAGCCACTACGTCCTTTGTAAAAGCATTGGGCAAATTTTATGATCGCATAGTGGATCGGGAGGCTGATACGGTGCTCAGACTGGCCAATGATGTTAAACCTTTTGAGGGGCAATTGTTTTTTCAAAAACAACTTACCAAAGTGGCTAATGACTTAAATAAGTTGGAAGAACAATTAAAATCTAGAAAAATAAAGAAATTTAATCAGGATCAACAGGATTACCAAGGGGGAAACCCCTTTCGCAGTAGTACCAAACATGTGAGATTTTTCTCACAATCAGCACGGCCATCTAAAAGAAAAAGACCAAAATCAATATTGAAAAATCACAATTCTGATACAGGTTCATCTACAGATGATTTCTCATCTTGTGCTGAGATTGATGCACAGACTGCATCAGGCTCACCGTCTCCCAAAAGGACCGCTTTAGGGGTCCCTTTAGGGGTAAATATAAGCGGGGGGGCAGAAAACACAGGTCAAATAAAAAACATTCAGTGCTTACTCAAATTGGCAATGCAGAAATAAATGCTTTGTACAATCAAAATGTTTTGAATTTGTCTGATTATGTACTAACACCAATTGAACTGTCTGTTCTTAATAAAGGCCTTACATTTGTACCTGTTTTTTTCATATCTGAAGATGCTTTAGCACAAGACGTTATGTCTTTCTGTAGATTGCTCAATTTAAGATTATTTTTTAGTAATGAAGGTAATGACTATACCCAAGACAAATTTATTTATCACAAATCACAATTTTTGCCTCCTATGCATCCGGTAGTACATCAATTTTAAAATTACATTCTCAAAGATTTACACTTTTATAGAACAAATTTACGTCCAAGACCGAATAACATTACACGGACTGAACAAGTGGCCATTGAAGAACTACGTAATAACCATGATATTGTTATTATAGCAGCTGATAAAGGAGGCGCAGTAGTTGTACTTAACTGGTCAGATTATGACAAAGAAGCAAAAAGACAACTTTCAGACAAACAATACTATCTTGAAATGGCCATCAATCCTACTTTTAAGTTTAAAAAAGAAATTGATGATTTTTTGATGCTTGCCAGGGATACAGCCATTATTGATAGTGATGTGATGTACCAACTTATGATTCAGGACCCAATGAATCAATATATTTATTTTCTGCCTAAAATACACAAAGATCCGGTCAACCCTCCGGGCAGACCTATTGTGTCAGGCAAGGGTTTCATTACTGAACCCTTGTCTCTTTATCTTACCAAGCAAGTTAAACCATTGTTATCTTCTATACGCTCGCGGTTACGTGATACGACCAATTTTTTACAGATCATTTCTGAAACGCAGCTTGAACCTGATTGGTTCATGTGTACCCTTGATGTGAGTGCTCTGTACACGAATATTCCACATTGTGGTGGATTGGAAGCTTTAGCATATTGGCTTGATACAGCAGGATTATATCCGACTGAGTACAATGAATTTTTGATTGGTTTGGCTGAACATGTTCTGAACAATAATGTTTTCTTTTATCAAGAAACCTGTTACTGGCAGATAAAGGGTGCAGCGATGGGGTCCTCGTTTGCCCCCATATATGTTGATCTATTTATGGCTTATGTTGAACGTGATCTCATTTATGATAGCCAAAATAACATCTATCTGCATCTTATGGACATATGGAGGCGTTATTTGGACGATTGTTGGTTGGTGTGGAAGGGTGGAGTTGATGAACTATCGAGTTTTTTGGTTTATCTAAATAATAATAAATGGGGGCTACAGTTTACAGTACATTATGACATCAATACTATCACCTTTTTAGATGTACTGATCAAAAGATTGCCTGACCATACTTTGGAAACCAAGGTATTTAGGAAATATCCTGAATATAATACTATTTTACACACCTCCAGCTTCCACCCACCACTCATTGCCAGAAACATACCCAAATCACAATTCATTAGAATGAAAAGGATATGTTCTGATGAGCCCTCTTACCGTGTAGAGAGTAAGGATTTGACCAATAGATTTAGATGCAGGGGCTATAAAATGGGACATGTTTTTGATGCCAGTAACAAGGTCAACCAACTCAAGAGGGAGGAATTGTTATGCTATAAGGAGCATAACCACAGGGTATCACAACCTATCAGGTTTACTACAACTTATGGTAGGAATTCTGACACGTTAATACAGAGTGTGCATAGGCATTGGAACATTTTACAATATGACCTTGAGGTATCCAACATTATTCCCGAAAGATGTCTGTTTTCTTTTAGAAAGGGTAAAAATCTGGGTGGTTGTTTTAATCATTTCAAACATCCACATGATTCCGGTACGGAACATTATATACAAACCACACTAACAGGGGGAATTCTTATTGGCTGTTTTCCATGTGGCCATTGTTACAACTGCAATAAAGTCAACAAAACCAAGCAATTTTCTAGTAGAAATTCTTCTATGGTATATGATATTAATTTTTTTGCTAATTGTAGTTCTGACTGGGTTATCTATTTGGCCACATGTTTTTGTGGGTCATTTTATGTAGGACAAACCTCACAGCCATTGAGACTCAGGATTTCTGAACACATTAGCAATATCAAGAAGTGTAAAGTTCAAAATGCACTATATAAACGCCATACCATACATCCTACTGCAAAGTTTTCTTTTACTATTATTGATATTATAAAGGGCAAAAAGTTTAACAAAACAGGTTTGCACTCTTTGTTAAACTCTAAGGAGAAAAAATGGATTATTAAGTTAGGTGGTCTATTTCCACCAGGGCATAATGAGCAATTTTAGGTTAACCAATCATGTTTCTTTTGTGTTATTTTAAACAACAGCACTTGAATTGATTTCATTACACTGAGGAAGGCTGTGTGTGGATTGCCAGCCAAAACCGGTCTGTTTCTTTTGTTGTTTAACCAATAAATTATTTCACCAGGACACAGTTTGCTGGCTCTATTTTTTATTTTGGATTTCACTTGATAATTTTGGGCCGTGCAATTGCACTCGTGCAGGAAGTACCTGAATTTTGTTGCACAACCTTTTATCTTTGCAAAATCTACCTGATCACAGACAGTAAATACATCATAGTTAGAACTCACCTACTCTCCACATTACTATATTCATCCCCTGTTCTAACCAACCTAAACAGAGGTGACTTAAACAAATTAACTACTTGCTATAACAAAATAGCAAAATTTGCTACCAACTCCTCTTATTGATCCCATCACTGTCAGGTCCTTAAGCAATTAGGCTGGCTGGAAGTACTTAACTTATTAAACTTTAACCAACTTATCGTGGCACATCAAATAGTTTACCACCCCAATAAAACACCAGCTCTAACAGGTCTGCTCAACCCCTACAACAACAACTGCCAACTGAGATCCACAAACAAAGCACTTGTAGAAATATCCAAAAGCAAATATACATCAGGTGACTCCCTTTACTCAAGTGCAGTTGCCAAAATCTAGAACTCCCCCCCCCCTTGAAATACGAATGCAAGACAGGTAAAGCACATGCACTCAACCAGCCATACACAGCCATTACACTATCACTTAACTTCACCCTTACCTTAAGCCTAAATACCAAACATTGATATAAACACTGTAAAACGTCCATATGCACACACGCACATAAAAACGCGCACACAAGTACAAGCACACACAACTAAAGTGATACTCCACCCTAGCCCTTATTCTAATCCTTTCCTGAAGAACCCTATATACCTGCACACACACACACACACACACACACACACACACACACACACACACACACACACACACACACACACACACACACAATGAACCTTTGCAGTCAATGACTCACTGTTCACTATTTCCTTATGTCAACAGTGTGAACAGTTAATTTCAATTGCACCCATTGCACTTTGTCAACGAAGTGCATGGCATCTATATATATATATATATATATATATATATATATATATATATATATATATAGTAATACAGTATAGTTCTCACCGCACCAGAGACTCAGAATATATTTTGTAAAACGATGTAACTATTGGAAATGGAAATGACGCTTTAAAATTATGTTAATTTTTTTATAAGTTAATATATTGTGTATAAGGCTGTAAATGTAACTGTTGCTTAAACAGTAAGGTACCATTATATATTATTCAGAGGGGATTTCAGCATGGTTTAGTTAATACAACTAATTATTCAACTAACTGATCAATAATAATAAAAGGACTATAACTCTACCAATTCAGAGTGAAGTCGGCCTCTTGTGGAAGGGGACTGTGTACCTCTGGACACTGTGCTACAGAACGAAGAATCATTGTGGAATTATATTTGAGGAATCCTGGATATCTTCCTTCAAAGGAATTCAGAGAAAAGAGATTTATTTGAAAGCATGTACCTGCTCCAGAAGGTAAATAGACGTTATGTGAGAGACTTAGTCTGTGTGCAGGATCCTGATGCTTGTGGAATAAAAAGAAGGTATTTTGCATGTTTTTCCTTTGAGTTGTCATTTCAGAAGTGCATTTCTTTTTGTGCACTTGTTTGCATGTGGAGTTTACACCTCTATTGATAATCCAAAGGAGAAAATTCACCAACTCGTTGAGAGTCAAAACATATTTAATTCCAAAAATCTTACTGAAACTTGTGACCAGTCAATAAAATAAGAAGCAACAAAATACATTAAACAATAGTACAATTTCAAACTTACTTTTGTCCATTCACAACTGTGAACTACATCAGAACAAAGTAAACGATTCAACAGCTGCTCGTTTTATAGTATAAGAATGCATGACCACTGTAGTGTGCTTTGGCAAATGTAAAAATGTAAACAATTATCACAGTGGTAAAATATGTGTAAAGAAATATGTCTACATAAAAAATTCATTAGCAGTACAATGCTGACTATATTATAAAATGTCAACATAAAAATATAACATTTAAAAATACAAAAATTAAAAATATCACTACCATGTCTAAAATACATACCTTTACTGACGTCATCCTGAGGATAGAACAGAATCATAATTTGGCGGCTCTTAATTTGAGTACTGGAAGAAGTTAAATATTTTTGTTTAGTCCTGGCTCTACTGTGGCATTTAATTTAAACTGCCAGATAAGCTCTTTCTATTCACTAGTCTCCCATACTCTTCCCCTAAGATTAGTAACCACTCTGTCCAATATGTCAAGCACAAACCTTTTAAAACCTTGGCATACAAATGAGTGTTTAAGTGCATTGTTACTATTGTCTTCTTATTATTACAATGTTTGAATATATGCTTCCTAAGTGTTCTTATCACTTTTTCCCCACATAAAATGCTGGACATCTTATACACTTGGCTTGGAATAACACCCGTGTATTACCACAGTTTCCTACTTTGAAACATATCCTCAATAGGTGAAATACCCCCCCCTCCCCTTAATAGGGTAATTTTTTTAGCCTCCAGTACATATTTATATTGATTACCATATCCACATTTTTAGTACCATTAAATTCTGTTATGTTGTTTGAATATTTAGATTTGTCATATATTTTTTTCAGATTATTGGCTGTTTTAACACTGTGTGCCAAGTGTTTTCAAAAGTTCATTGCTTTAAAGACATTCAAATTGTTTTTAACAATTCATTTTATTGTGTAAGCTTATGTACTGTATTGCAAAACAAAGACTTTGTTTGAACAATTCCTATACTCAGAGCCTTTACTGGCTTTATCCTTTTACTGGGAATTCTTTCCAAATTTTTCCTTTCCACTGTTCTACCTACTAATAGCTTATATTTTTTACCCCATCATCATCATCATCATCATCATCATTAAATACTCAGTATCATCATGTTTGTCAACCTTTTTTCTCCCCATTTTTCTACAGGGGGTTGGGATGTCATGTCAACTGTTGCTAACTCTCTCTGTTCAGTGCCTCTCTCCTACCTTCTTTGGCATAGACCTTCTTTCTCACAATCCATCCACTTCTTTGCGTCTTATCTATTCCAAATCTTCATCAACAGATTGCCTTTTGCTTTTCCTTACATGTGTCTGAATGACAGCAGTCTGTTCTCTTTGACCTTTTCTGCAACTGGATCTACATTGGCTTCTGCACATTTTCCCTTACATCTTCATCTGTCTGACAAGGTGCATTCTACCACCTCTCACAGACACTTCATCTCCATCACCTCTGGCTTCCTCAGCTGGTCTGCCTTTACTTCCCAAGTTTCTGTACCATATAGTAATACAATCAAGACAGGTAAAGCACATGCACTCAACCAGCCATACACACACCACTGTTCTGCACCTCTTGCTTTTCATTTTCTTTGGCATTCTTCTGTCATAGACTATACCTGACACTCCCAGATACTTGAAGCTGTTAAACTGTTATTTTTCCTTCTGTCTCAGTTCACAGCGTCTTCAGATTTTGCCCTTTTGCTGCCATTACAGTTGTCTTATCTGTGCTCAGTTTCATCCCATGTGCCTTCAGTTTTGCATTCCATTTCCCTGTCCTTTGCTGAAGTTCTTGCTCAGTGCCTGCCTGTAATGTCACATCATCTGCATACAGAAAATGTCTTAATCTGTCCCCTCTGGCCTGTTTGTTAATGTCGTCCATTACCAGTGTGAATAGCAGTGGGATTAGCATTGAAACCTGATGCTCACCCACTTCCACTGCGAACCCTTCTGTGAGATTGAACGCTGTTCTTACATGAGTCAAATTAGTATTTTTTAACCATTTCCTATGCTATCCTGTACCATAAAACATGGTTAATAATTTATCAGTTTCATAAACTAAAGTAACTTTATCTGATATCATCCTTGCAAGCCTAATAAATTGGCCCTTAACCAATGTCTTTTTATGTATAGCAGCTTGGAAAATATAATGAAGGCATGCATTATAAAAAGTAGGCTTTCTATAAATAATGTAACACATTCTGTTTTTGAATAGTCACAGCTAAGTAATTTACATAACCCTTAGAAACTGAATAGGTTAATTTTAAAATTTGAGTAGTGTTATTAATGTAAGATGGGTTGCCAACTGGCTCACTAATAGAGCCTACACTGTGAAAGTAGCGGACTCCAAATCTGAATACCGACCAGTTACAAGTGGTGTCCCACAGGGATCGGTCCTAGGTCCTCTCCTGTTTGTCATCTACTTCTCTGAAGTTCAAGCCAACACAAAGGGACTTTGGCTGGCCAAGTTTTCAGATGATTGCAAACTGGGAGCCATTATTTTTTCTCCAACTGATATAGACATTCTACAAAAAAGCCTCACTGACACCAATGACCGGGGACACAGGCTGACAGCAACCTCTCTTTTGATAACCACATTGCCACTGTAGTCAGAAAGTCCTTCTATATGGTGCAACTCATAGCAAAAGGTTTTTCATCCAGGAAGAAAGAGGTCATAATTCCTCTCTATTTGTCCCTCATTAGACATATTATAGAATACAACACTCCATTTGGTATGTCCCTTACTAGACACCCACAACAACTGGAAAGGCCACAGAAATACCTTACTAAGAGGATCTTAGGTCTTAGACACATGCCCTGTATGGACAGACTCAAAAAAAACTGCAGCTATACTCTGTCTCTTATCGCTTACTTAAAGGCGATCTGTGTTTAACCTACAAAGCCATGTCTGACCCAGAGCTGCTAGATATGCTACACCTAAAGAAATCCCAATCCCGCCATGCCACACGCTCCAGGGACCTAAACCTCATTACCACAATATACAGAACATGCTGGAAGGACAGGTTCCTAACCCAGAGACTTCCCACACTCTGGAACAAACTTCCCATTCACGTCAAGCAGAGCACTTCACTGGCCCTCTTTAAGAGAAATATTGATGAGTGGATGGGCAATAGGAAGTTCACTCCGGGATCACTTCAGTGGCCTTGCTTGACAGGGGCACTGGGAACTAACTTTGGGCGGCATGATGCCAGGGAATCTTCTTGGGCTAGGCTTATATAGGCTACAGGGCCATTAGCCTAGTACACACCTATGAACCTATATAAATTATTGTATCTCATCTTCAACACTGGCCCACAAGATGAAAATATCTTCTAGGCATCTCATGTAATTTACAATACCTACAATATTTAGTACTAAACATGTAATCAGTCTTCCATTCTTTCTTTACAAGGTTACTGTAAATGGAGGCAAAAGCTGCCCCCCATAGCCACTTCTGGTATTTTTATGCATCTGCCTTTCAAAATATATGAAATTATTTTCCAAAATGATGTTCATAAAATGAGATGAAACCTGTATTTCACTAGATGTTAAAAAATTAAAATTCAAAATAATTTCCGTAAAAATCAATACCTTTTGAATGAGGAATATAGTTAAATAGATCTATAGCATCAATGGTAAGAAAAATTAAGTTAGGCCACCAAAGATGACTTTCAATTCCACACAAAAGAATCCCAAGAATCTTTGAGTATGTAGGTAAACTCATTGACCTCCAGGTCAACCATGTTGGCACAGAGTCTGGTCTATGTGGCTTAGTGTAAAGACTGTCCTTCCTTTTATGTCAAGAAAAATTAGAGGACTTTTAAGCATAGGATTTATGAGCACCTTAGACACATAAAGAAGAAAAAGACCAGAAGAATGCTTTATATAGACACATGCAATCAAATACAGGACACTCATTTGAGTTTTTTGTTATTGACATGGTTGACTAGGAGTTAAAAGAAGGGCCACGGAACATTGTATTAGAAGTTCAGGAATTGCAGTGGCAAATAAACAAACATGACACTGGTCCATAGGGTCTCAGTGATTCTGTTTCCTTGGCCTTTGTACTTAAAATGAAATTTATACATTTTTAGATAGGTAGTTTGTGGGGAGTTTTTCCTTTTTTTGGGGATGGATGGGTTTGTATATGCAAAAAAAAAAAAAAACAAATAGAATGACTCTGTCATCATATATTCTTTGTTTTACTTGTTCATTGCTTTACCTATGATTGTTTACATTTGTTACATGTGGACAGTTTTGTTAAAATTTTATATTGGAGGATAGGTGGTATATAATATCTCTGTAAACACATAATGGCCTAGACCAGGTGTAGATGCACCTTAAAGAAGGAATTTTTTGTTATATATAGGAGGACATAGTACTTTCAAGTTTCCAAGTCTGATGAAGTTCCATTAACACTGAGGGACAAAAGTGCTAAGTTTTTATTTTTACATAGTTTTAGTAAAGATTTTACATTTTTACATGTGTTGCCTGTTTCACTAATGATGTAAGAAGTGATGAATTGGACTCATCAGAGTGTCTTTGTGTTTTATCCTACTGCATTAAGCTTCAAGAAGACTTTGGGTGCGTGATATTTTCACTTTGTACTTGGTCCTGCAGTATGTTACTGCAACCTCTAGCACTGTTTCCTGAAGTTTGGTTCTTTTTTTTTTTGCACTTTCTTTGTTTTCTAGTTGTTTGAAGTTTTTATTATTTTTTTACTAAGACCCAGCTTTCTGTTTGGTTCTGCTTGGCAGTCATGGTGGAACTGAACCAGAATGTTTAGATTTCACAAGATCTGTATGACACAACTATTGGGAAAATTACCAGGTTGATTGAACAGCTTAGCCAACAGGTTGCTTCACAAGCTTCAAATGACTTTCGATGTTCAGAGATCGAAGTTGATTTGCTTTTTCAAAACAACAGGAGAAATTTATCCCAAGGAGCCAGAACTGTTACACCAGAACAGTGTGAACAAGCCTTGATTCACCACATAATAAATTGGTGAGTCACTGAAGCTGAGGCGCAGCAATTCACCTGGTCAACTGAGGGGGTGGCCTTTTGAAGAGGACCATTGATCTGGGTAAGTGGTTACACTATAAGGCTAATTTTTCACTGGCCCCTTATACTGAAAACACACAGGGTGTTTCACTTTCTAAACAGCTTTATAACTTTGAAAACAATTTGAAAGTTTCATAAACTACAATTGAAGAATAGCTATTTTCGTGAATGTCCCCAAGGGACTGAGAATGTGTAAATTTCCTACAGGACTCAAGGAAAGGTTCGGTTTACATAGACAGCTTTTAGTTGTATTCAATAGACATGGATTTTAACTAATGAGACTGCTGATTAAACACAATAATGTAGCTATTAATGAACGCAGAATTTGATTTGTTGGGATTTATTGTTTGAACTGTAAGTGAGTGACTATAATATAGTGTTTTCTAAAGTCAACGCATTAGTTAACACTATTAAGATTAGAAAGAGAAGAAATTAAGATGGGACAGGGAAGATTATGAAGCAGAGATTGACTATCCTAAACCTAGTGGTCAAGGCCAAAAAGGTGTACCCTTTGGGGACATGGATTCACAGTATGTTGCCTCTAATACCTCCAATGAGTCTTCAGACCCTTTATACCACCTACATGAGGGATCGGTTAGAGACCCTTTTGAGATCCAATGGAGAGACATTTACAAGCCCCACACCAAATATAGAAAGGAAGAGGAGGTAAGGAGACTTCAAGCCTGGAGTTGTGACTAACCTAAAGGGGGATTTTAATGTTTACAATTTCAGTTCTGTTGAAATCACCAGTGAACATGCAGACCTCTTCGAGAGGGGGAATGACATTGTACAGTGTCGAGCTACTAGTTTGTGTCAGACTTTAATTGATTTGAAACTATACACTAGGGAACTGCATTTTTCATGATTATTTATTGACTTAACTAGTTCTGACAACTCTACAGATTTTCGCAGGCTATCCAGATTTTTGCCTCATTTGGTCCGTTTATCACAAAATTGTAGTTTTCTGGCAAATTAGTGGCAAATCATTAAAGACTGAAGTTAGAAAATAATGTCAGACATTTGATTTTCGGACTTAATATCCTTCAGAAAATGTATGCTAATGCAAAATCTATTGTTCTATCAACTTTCTAAGTTTGTAAGAGCAATATTTAAAAATTGTCCCTATTTTTGGGCCTTTGTCCCAATTTTATTTATGTCTTTGTCCAGATTTCTTGCTCTAAGAGGTTGAGAGGTATGATGTTCATACTATTAGAGGATCTAGTTTATATAACACACCTTTATAGCCAGCTGTAGCTGTGTTTGAAAAAATATGTGAGTTGAATATAGAGACAATTTGGCACAATGGTTAAGGTCTTCACCTCCCATGCACAATGTATAAGGTTCAATCCTGACCTCAGATCAATTTGCACATTCTCTTTTTGTCTCCATGGTGTTTCTTTCACATCTGAAAAACATGCTGAGTGTTTCCATCTCAAACTCACCAATGAATGGAGCTGTGAGCAGCAGCACAGACTCTACACGATGCCCTATAGGGGAAGAGTTGTACAGACCAACTGCTTTGGGCATCTACTGTCGTGCGCAGTATCCTCAAGATAAGAGAACATGGATCACAGACTGCATGCTGTGTCAGGGCTAGCCACTTGATGGTGTAAAATATGGCTCTAGAGATTCAGAAGATTTGGTCATGTTGACTAATGTTGCCAAAATGGGCATGGATAGTTACCAGTGATAAGCGGGTTGAGGACCTGACCTATGCTAAGGATCCTTGCTAATGGTGGGAGGGGTATATCTGCCCCTATTGGCCAGTGTGAGTGTGTCCATGCCACCCCTGGGTCAATAAGCTACTGGCAAGATGGTGTCTAGTTGTCCAGCCTGGGTTACCTGCAATAGATCTGTTGAGCAAAAGCTGGATGTAAAACCAACCAACCTGCCAAACATGAAAGAGACAAGATGGAAGGTGGCAGTGAAACTCTACTCATTAGGGGAACAGGCTAGAAATGGTATAGGAATTGTGGTGAGAGAGAGTCTACAGAAGGTAGTAAGGGATATCATCAGAATTAATGACAGACTCATGGCAATCAGATTCCAGTGTAATGATAGGCCAGTATTAATAATCTCAGCCTATGCCCCACAGCAGGATTGTGGAGTTGTGATAGTGAGGAAAAGAGTGCATTCAGACAGCAGTTGTGGGACTACGAGATAAAGCAGGACAACATGAATTGCTGTTGATAATGAGTTACTTGAATGCACATATCGGGACAGACAGAACAGGATATGAGTGCACATGGGTGGGGCAACAGGAATAAAGAAGTAGAAGCCATTCTAGACTTTGTTGGTAAATGGCTTGATAGTAACAAACATGGTTCAGAAAGAGATACAGTCACAAGAGCTCATACAAGAGGAGCCAACATGCAACTCAGGTAGACTACCTCCTAGTAAGGAAAAGGCACAGGGGTAGAATCCATGATTGCAAAGTGACCCCAGTGAAACAGTCGGCCTACAGCATAAACCACTAGTTGCCATAATCAGCAGTTTGCAAATAGACACACCCAGCACAAGAAACTTTTCAAAATGGTTGTATTTTGACTGCACTTTATAAAATAGTTGCACTTTGCACACAAATAAACTCTTTGGAATAAATGCACACTAATAAGCACACACTTTAAGCACTTTTATACATTTTGAGATACTTTGAATAACCCTAGTTATGCCCTGAATACAATGCAAAGTAGTAATGCCAAAACACAGTACTTTGCCAAAAAACATGCAGTCGTCTTGCTTTATTTATGCCTAATGTACCATTTTTGCCCTTCAGTTCCGAGGTAATTCTGAACCCCTTATGTGCTTTTTTGATAATTGTTTCATCAAATATCTTAATTTTAAATATTCCATTTAGTTAATAAACCTTTTGTGCTTCTTGCTTGTTTAATAATCCAGTTTGTGTCCTTGTAATTCTCTGTTTCATCTTTTTCATAGAAAAAAAAATTGTTCATGCAAGTTTTCATTACCTTTGGTTCATTTCTGACCCCTATTTGTACTTGTTTTGTCTTAGTTTACCTTCACTGTTAACGCTCCACTTCCTAGCTCTGAAAAGCAGCCTGTGGAATCCCAGTTCCGACACCATGTTACTCGTCTAGTCAGGCTAAAATAGACAAGTCTTTGTGGCTTCTGTTCAAACAGCTTTATTATGTGCAAACACATCAGGATTGAGGCTTAATAACTTTAACTTAGGTAAACCTTATAAACAAAGTAGCTATTACGCTCATACATGCTCACTCTCTGGCAGCACTCACAAAATGGCACTGAAGCTAGTATGTGCTGTGTATATGCACATGGCAACTTTGAAACACTTCTTAAAGGTACAACATACACACAATATTCTACAGGTACTGATAGCAGTTTGGAGAAAAAGGTGTATCTCAGATGACTTCAGAATAAGCATACTCATGCCAGTGTACAAGAATAAAGGGGACATCCACAACTGTGGGCAGTACAGCGGCATCAAACTCCTATCACATTGCATGAAAGTTCTGGAGAGGGTGATTGATAAATGGATATGCGCAGTAGTAGAATGAATTAGGATGCAGCAGAACTGGCCCAATGTTTGCAGTGAGATAGATACTTGAGAAGAGGCTAGAGATAAAGAGAGAACCCAACTGGGCATTCCTAGACTTGGAGAAAGCATATGACAGTATCCCAAGAAAGCTGATCTGGGCAGTACTGCTGTGGTGTGAAGTCCCAGAAACATTGGTAGAATTAGTGCAGGCTAGGTACAAGGACACAATGACTGAAATACAAAGACTGTTTGGCCTCACAGAAAGGATTCGAGTGGGAGTGGGTGTATACCAGGGTTCACATTGAATCCACTGCTGTTCGTTCTGGTGATGGACTACATTAGCAAACAGGTTGGAGGGGACAGATCAGTAAAGTTTCTGTATGGAGACAATGTGGCATTACAGGTAGACTCTGAGTTTGAATCTGAGCTAGAGCTTCAGCAATGGATAGGAGAATGGAATACAAAACTGAAGGCACATGGGATGAAACTAAGCACAGATATGATGGTAGTAATGGCAGCAAATTTAGAAGAAGCTGAGAAGAGAGATAGAAGGAAAGATAGTGAAACAGGTAACAGCTTCAAGTATCTGGAAGAGGTGGTAGAAGAGAAGGGAAGTCTGAATGAAGAGGTCAAAGCTAGAATCAGAGGTAATGAAGCCAACTGGCATAGAGTGTCAGATGTAGTCTATGACAGAAAAGTTACAAAGAAGCTGAAAAGTAAGGTGTACAAGATAGTGGTGCAACCAGCACTACTGAATGGTACAGAAAACTGGGCAGTAAAGGCAGAACAGTTGGAAATGAAGTGCCTGAGAAGGGTGGTAAGATGCACACTGTGGGGCAGGTGAAGAAATGAGGACATAAGAGCAGAAGCCAAAGTAGCTCCAACTGCAGAAAAAAATCAGAGAACAGATTACAGTAGTTTGGACATACATGCAGAAAAGCAGAAGACACTCTGGTGAGGAAGATTTGGGACAGACAGGAAGAAAGTAAGAGGAAGGAAGTATGTCCAGCATAGAAGTGGACAGTTAGGCATGAGTGTTGAAGAAGGCAGGAGTGTGGCACTGAACCGAGAGAGTTTGTGACAGTTAACACAATACCCTGACCCCATGTAGAAAAATTGGGAAAAAGGGGGCTGATGGTGATGATGATTGGATATTAAGCAGGTCCTTAGAAGGAACCCTAGGAAAGTAATATCAAGTCTGAGTGATAAGAAAATGAAGTTGTTGAACACAATTCAAAGTAACAGAGACATCAGATTAATAAAACCTGATAAAGACAGAGGGATAGTTGTTATGAACACTTTAATAACAGTTGTAAAATGGATTTTACTATCTGATCAATATACTGAGATTTCAAGAAATGAGTTGAGCATTGTATATTCTAAAATTGGCAGTGTTTTGTATGATTTATTGATTGACAACAAATCTCTGATACAGATTATAAGTATCTTAGGCTTGATGCCCCTCAAATCCCTAGCACTTTTGGGATACCCAAAATACAGAAAAGTGTTTTTGACCTTTCTATGTGCCTTATTGTGGATGCAAAAGGCTTCAAGACATATGGGATGGCTAAATATCTGGACCTTAAATTTGAAAATATTTTGAAGAAGAAACACATTTTTAAAGATTATTGTGACTATCTGAGTTGTATGGTAGATCTTATTTTTTGTAACAACAGACATTAAAGACTTATTTTCTTCTATAATCCACACTCTTGGTGTGGAATCGTTCCAAGATTATTCCACCCATGTTGAGAGTTTTGACACCAGTACAATCAAGGTTATAGGTACCCTTATGGAACTTATTTTAGTGACAATTACATTTTATTTGAGGGGTGTATTTGTAAACAGAATACAGGAGTTGTGATGGGGCAGCTTATACCCCAATTTTTGCCAACATTGTGATGGCATATTGGGAGCACAGTTTTGTGTTTCAGTTGGGTTATGAGACTGGTTGAATTTATACGGTCAATACCTGGATGTCATTGTCATTTTTTGGAAGGACACTGAAAGTAGACTTTTGGAATTTTTTCACTACATTAACAGTACCACTGACTTTTTGAAGTTTACTTTGGTTAAATCCAATAGTTCCCTTCATTATTTATATGTTGAACTTAGGAAAGACAGGCAATGAGCAGTTTCCATCAACCATTTACAGAAATGTATTCTAATCTCCTTTTATACTTTGACAGGTGTCACCCCTTATACCAAATGATGGCATGGTTAAAGGACAGCTAGCCAGGTTGGCCCATATGATTTCTGCTAGTGATATTTTTAATTCTGAGTGCAATGTTTTATTTATTTATATAATTTATTTTACATTTGTTGACCAGGATAGTCTGACTGGATACATGCCCATTTTCAGCAGAGGCCCATGGAGAAAAGCTCCAAAGGAAGTTACACAAGCAAACTTAACATAGTACAAATTAAACACAATTTACAGACTCTGTTGAGGTGTATAAGTTATGTAATCACACAAACTTCTTTTAAAATTGATTTTAACCAGCAAGGGTTACTCCAAGGTTTTTCTATTTCTTTTTTGTTGTGGTTATTGACAAAAGGTTATACACTCCTATTAGGACAGAAGCTTAATGGAGGTATTCCAAGTAATGTGTCTGTGAACATGACAAGCTAGGATGCATTATTTCTTACAATAGTGACGCCAGCCTTCTTTATGATATTTTATGTAAAAACTGGAAAAATATTTCAGATTGGTGGCATCAACACCAAGAAGATGGGGACCACCCCATGTGTTATATTTAGGAGGGATTGGTCACTTGAAGGTATGCCAAGAGTATTTTGGAGGTGAAAAGAGTGTCAGATAGAGTAATGTTTATGAAGCTGGAAATTGATGGTGTAATGATGAATGTTGTTAGTGCAAGTTGGGTGTGCGACTGATGAGAAAGAAACATTTTGGAGTGAGTTGGATGAAGTGGTGGTGAGTGTACCCAAGGGTGAGAGACTGGTGATTGGAGTGGATTTCAATGGGCATGTTGATGAAGGGAACAGAGGGGATGAGGAAGTGATGGGCAGGTATGGTGTTAAGGAGCGGAATGCAGAAGGTCAGATGGTAGTGGATTTTGCGAAAAGGATGGACATGGCTGCGGTGAATACATATTTTAAGAAGAGGGAGGAGCATAGGGTGATGTACAAGTGTGGAGGAAGATGCACACGGGTGGATTATATCCTATGCAGGAGGGCCAGTCTGAAGGAGATTGGAAACTGTAAAGTGGTGACAGTGGAAAGTGTAGTTAGGCAGCATAGAATGGTGGTCTGTAGGATGACGTTGGTGAACAAGAAGAGGAGGACAAGTGTGAGAGCAGTGCCAAGGATCAAATGTCGGAAGCTGAAAAAGGGTGATTGTGAGGTGGAGTTCAGGGAAGAGTTAAAACAGGCACTGGGGGGCAATGAAGAGTTACCAAACAGCTGGGTAACTACAGCAGAGATGGTAAGGGAGACAGCTAGAAAGGTGATTGGTGTGACATCTGGACAGAGGAAGGAGGACAAGGAGACCTGGTGGTAGAATGAGGACATACAGGAGAGTATACAGAGGAAGAAGCTGTCGAAGAAGAAGTGGGATTGTCAGAGAGATGAAGAAAGTAGACAGGAGTATAAGGAGATAAGGAGTATGGCAAAGAGAGAGGTGGCGAAGGCTAAGGATAAGGCATATGGAGAGTTGTATGAAAGGTTGGTCACTAAAGAGGGAGAAAAGGACCTGTACAAATTGGCTAAACAGAGGGACCGAGCTGGGAAAGATGTGCAGCAGATAAGGGTGATAAAGGATAGTGAGGGAAATGTACTCACAAGTGAGGAGAGTGTGTTGAGTAGATGGAAAGAGTAATTTGAGAGGCTGATGAATGAAGAAAATGAGAGAGAGAGAGAGAGAGAGAGAGAGAGAGAGAGGGTTGGATGATGTGGAGATAGTGAATCAGGAAGTGAAACAGATTAGTAAGGAGGAAGTATGGACAGCTATGAAGAGGATGAAGAATGGAATGGCTGTCGTTCCAGATGGCATACCAGTGGAAGCATGGAGGTGCTTAGGAGAAATGGCAGTGGAGTTTTTAACCAGATTGTTTAATGAAATCTTGGAAAGACGAGGATGCCTGAGGAATGGAGAAAAAGTGTTTTGGTACCTATTTTTATGAATAAGGGTTATGTGCAGAGCTGTAGTAACTACAGAGGGATAAAACTGATCATTCACAGCTTGAAGTTATGGGAAATAGTAGTGTAAGCTAGGTTAAGAAGGGAGGTGATGATTAGTGATCAGCAGTATGGTTTCATGCCGGGAAAGTGCACTACAGATGTGATGTTTGCTCTGAGAGTGTTAAGGAGAAATATAGAGAAGGTCAGAAGGAGTTGCATTGTGTCTTTGTGGACTTGGAGAAAGCATATGATAAGGTGCCTAGAGAGGAGCTGTGGTATTGTATGAGGAAGTCAGGAGTGGCAGAGAAGTATTTAAGAGTGGTACAGGATATGTACGAGGGTAGTGTGACAGTGAAGTCTGCAGTGGGAGTGACAGATGAATTTAAGGTGGAGTTGGGATTACATCAAGGATAATCTCTGAGCCCTTTCTTATTTGCAGTGGTGATGGACAGGTTGACAGACAAGATGAGACAGGAGGCCCCATGGACTATGATGTTTGCAGATGATATTGTGATCTGTAGTGAGAATAGGGAACAGGTGGAGGAGACCCTGGAGAGAAGGAGATATTCTCTAGAGAGGAGAGGAATGAAGGTCAACAGGACTAAGACAGACTATATGTGTGTGAATGAGAGGGAAGATAGAGGAATGGTGAGGATGCAAGGAGTAGAGTTGGCGAAGGTGGATGAGTTTAAGTACTTGGGATCAACAGTTCAGAGTAATGGTGAGTGTGGAAGAGAGATGAAGAAGAGAGTACAGGCAGGATGGAGTGGGTGGAGAAGAGTGTCAGGAGTGATTTGTGACAGAAGGGTACCAGTAAGAGTGAAAGTGAAGGTCTACAAGAGGGTAGTGAGACCAGCTATGTTATATGGGTTGGAGATGGTGGCATTGACCAAAAGGCAAGAGTCAGAGCTGGAAGTGGCAGAGTTAAAGATGTTAAGATTTGGACTGGGTGTGACAAGGATGGACAGGATTAGAAATCAGTATATTAGAGAGTCAGCCCAGGTTGAATGGTTTGGAGACAAAGCCAAGATTGCATTGGTTTGGACATGTGCTGAGGAGGGATTTTGGATATATTGGGAAAAGGATGCTAAGGATGGAGCTGTCAGGTAAGAGGAAAAGTGGAAGGCGTAAGTTAAGGTTTATGGATGTGGTGAAAGAGGACATGTAGGCGGTTGGTGTGACTGAACAATATGCAGAGGACAGGAAGAAATGGAAACAGATGATCCACTGTGGCAACCCCTAATGGGAACAGCTGAAAGAGAAGAACAAGAAGAAGCAAAGAATGAAAATTTATCAGTATTCACTGACACGGAAAGATACGGTGCTCTAAGTATTGTAACTGTTTTACACAGTCTAGTCTATGTGGCTCAGTGTAAAAACTTTCCTTCTTTTTATATTGGTAAAACTGAGATGACTTTTAAGGACAGGATTTATGAGCGTCTTAGATGTGTACTTAAAATGAAATCTATTAATTTTTAGATAGCTACCTTGTGGGGAGTTTTTCCTTGCTTTGGTTTTGGACATTTTTGTACATGCAAGTAAACAACTAGAATGACTGTCATCATACATTCATTTTTACTTGTTAGTTGCTTTACCTAGTGTTTTCTGATTGTTTACGTTTGTTACATGTGGACATTTTTATACTTGGAGGTTAGGAGGTGTGTATCACTTTAAATACATGATGCCTTAGAACAGGTGTGTATGCACCTTAAGGGAGGAGTTTTTGTTGTGTAAAGGAGACTTAGTTAGTACCTTCAAGTTTTCAACTCTGATAAGTCCCATTAACACTGAGGGATAAAAGCACTTAGTTTGTTATTGCTATTGTTATTGTTATGTAGTTTTAATAGTCTTTACATTTTACATGCATTGCTCGATTCATGTTTAATCTAAGGAGTGAGGAACTGAGCTCATTGGAGTGCCTTTGTGTTTTATCTTGCTGTATTAAACTACAAGAAGATTTTGGCTGTGTAGTGCTTTTATTTTGTACTTGGTCCTGCAGTCTGCATTAATCTACAAGAAGATTTTGTTTGCATGGCATTTTCAATTTTTACCTGGTCCTGCAGTTTGCTACTATGACCTACAGCAGTGTTTCCTGAGGATTGGTTCCGGATCTTTCTAAGAAAATAATCATCTGTCTCTACTTCTCCATCATCAGGCCCACAATAAAGTATAAATGTCCCATTCATATGTACTTGTCTCAGCATTTGACCCAGCATGAAAGACTGCAGCATTTCATCAAAAAGATAATTAAGGGTATGTCTTCCTTGAGCTACGTAGAACATTTTAAAGCATTGTCTCACTTTCATTTCTATTTCTTACAGACCCATGAAAAGTAATGTTTTTGTAACCTACAAAGCCTCAAGGAATGCAGTCCTATGTGACCTTCTGCACACCCACAAAACTAATACAATAAACACCTGCTCAGGAGATTTTACCTTCCACCAAAATATTTAAAGTATCTATTAGCAATATAGCTATACATCCCAGACGATCCCTGTTTTATGGAATAGACTTTCTTTGGACATAAAGCAAAATGGTTACCAGAATCTCTATAATTATAACCTGGATGAATAGTCGGGCAATTATAAATACACCCATGCATGTCTAGCCCCTTAAGCCCTCATTGAAAGGAGTCAAAACTAGATATAACTTAGTCATGTCAATGGGTATCTATGATTTGAGATATTGTGCCCAGGCTACCAGTGGTCCTGTGGATCAATAGCCAAGTGTTACTCTTTGAAACTATGAACCTAAGAGTTACATGGAGGCCTTTCAAGGCTTCGTTGAAAGAATCAAATGATATGTTCAAGGAGGCAGCCACAGTGAATCAGCATCTGAACATTGATGAATACACTGAGGCAGTGATGGCATACATTTCAAACTGTGTTGCTGGGGTAACAAATAATTAATCTACCACTATTAGAGATAACCAGAAGCCATGGCTCACTCCTAAGGCATATCAGCTTCTGAAAGAGAGAAACACAACTTACAGGGGAGTAAGGACAAAGCAGCCCTAAGTGTAGCAAGAGATAATTTGAGGAGGGGTATAAAGGAGGCTAATAAGGAGTATGGCAGAAAGGTGCAGATTCACCTTGAAGACATGAAGAACACAAAGAGACTATGGCATACAGGACATCACTGACTACAAAATCAGGTCAGCACAGTGTGAGGATGGCACTAAATTTCTGGACAGTTTGAACATCTTCTTTGGTGGATTTGAGGAAAGGGACAACAGGTTGGCACTAAAGCTACCCACTGATGAGAAGGATGCAGTACTCAGCCTCAGCACAGTGGAGGTAAAAAAAGAGCTAAGGGGAGTGAACCCCAGGAAGGCTGCTGGCCCAGACAATATACTGGGCAAGGTATTAAAAGGCTGTGCTGATCAACTATGCACAGTTCTCAAATAAATATTTAGCCCCATTCTTGCCATTGTCAAAGTACCCTCATGCTGCTAGGAAACTAATATCATCCTACTACCTAATAAAACCACTCCCTCCAGCCCTAACAACTACACTAACACTCACTCTGACATCCACTGTTATGAAATGTTTTGAGCAGCTGATCAAAAAGCATCTTTTATCATGCCTACCTCCTGATTTTGACCCTCTACAGTTTGCATACAGAGCTAACTGATCCACGACTGATGCCATATCAGTAGTACTACACATCTCTCTTGAGTACTTAGAGAGCAAAGACAGCTATGTGAGGATGCTGTTCATAGACTTCAGTTCTACATTTAATACAGTGGTACCAATGCAGCTGATAGAGAAACTGGCACATTTAGGAATCAGTAAGCATCTCTGTAACTGGATCCTGGACTGATTTGGAGACCACAGAGGGTGTGTTCTGATAAGAACACATAAGGCTCCCTTCACTCTGGAATAGAATTCCAGTTCATGTGAGGCAGAGCACCTCACTGAATCTCTTCAAGAAGAATCTCGATAAGTGGATGGGGGATCGTAGGTTTGTCCCAGGGATTACTCCCGTGTCACTATTAGACAGAGGGACAGTAAACTAAACCTTAAAAAGGGCACAGTATACTCAAATCAAGGGGTGGCGTAAGCCATACAGAATCGGGCTAGGCTTATAATTGCCCCAGGGCAGATAGCCTAGTATGAACCTATGAACCTATCATGATTAACAACCCACTCTTATTCCATCCTGATCCACGACTACTATGCTAAGCACAAGTCCAACCATATCATCAAGTTTACTGATAACATCACAGTAGTGGGCCTCATCAGAAAGGAAGATGAAAGGGTGTACAGAGAGAAGGTGGCATTTAATCAGTTAGTGTTAGAGTTACCACCTGTCCCACTTTGAGAGGGACAGTCCCTCTTTGGGCAGTTGTATCCTGCAAAAAAATTGAAAAAATGGCAAATGTCCTGAGTTTTTAGGACAAAAATATTTCCTATATTTTATGTAATAGTTGCATAAAACAGTTGTTCTGTATCTGAAACACCTAAATGTTATAAGAAACAAAATAAGCAGCTAAAATGTTACAAGAATACACTTTTATTTAGGCAAAAAAGTGAAGTTCTGTCCTTTGTACTGGGCATGGGTATGTTTTGCCCTGCAAAATCTGACGTTTGTACCAAAAATGTCCCACTTTGGGCATTTGAAATGGTGGCAACCCTAGTTAGTGTGAGAGGAACTACCTTGACCTGAATTTAAGCAAGATCAAAGAAATTATCATCAGCTTCAGGAAAAGGAGAACAAACCAGCCAGTTCTCAGGATCAATGCTGAGCGCGTGGAGAGGGGTAAGAGTACAAACTTCCTGGTTGTACACATGTCAGAGGATCTCTCGTGGTTGGGAAACACCAGCTAACTGGTCAAGAAAGCACAGTAATGCCTCCACTTTTTAAGGAGGCTGAAAAAAGCTAAACTTCATCCTCGTATTCTCTCTTCCTCCTATAGAGGTGCAATACAGAGCATCCTCACCTGCAACTTCACACTGTTGTTTGAAAGCTGCACAGTTACAGAATGGAAGGTGCTACAAAGAGTGGTGAGGGTTTCAGAGAAGGTAAACAGGTTCCAGTCTTCCATTGATACAACATCTTTATTCTGCAAAAAGCATACAAAAGGCCACCAAAATAATACAGGACAACATGCATCCTGTGCATGGACTGTTTAAGCATCTGGCATCCAACAGGAGATACTGCAACATCTGCTGCAGGACTAGAAGATTCAGTAACAGTTTCTAACCTACAGTGATTAGACTTCTGAACTCGGGCACTAGTCCCTGGGGTCTTGACACATAATAAGTCAATTTTTATTTATTTGTGCAATATATACTTGCATATATTCTAAGTAAGTGCAACATTTATTTATTATATCCATAAGTCAGCATTATTTACCTCACTCAGATACAATATTAGACAAATAACTTAGGCATTTTTCAATCTGTAGTGTGTTTTGTATTACTTTAAATAGGGTAGTTAACTTAACTCAGGGGAGTGTATTCTTTTCATATATGAGTGTTGGTAAATGTCTCTGCTCTCTCTTGAGTGTATTGGGAGTAGTACTGTATTTGTTAGTTATGTTTATTCCTCTATTTGTATGTGTTGTTTCACTTTCCTTTGTAATATCAAAAATTGAGCTGATGCATGAAATGTCATTTAGGCTACACGTGTGTAGTTCTAAATGACAACAAAAGTTTACTTTGACTTTGACATATCCAGCTGTTGTGTATGTTCATTAATATGTACTAATATGTGAAATGAAATAACGAGCAGAGGTCATTTTAATTATTAGCTTCTTAATCTTAAAGATAGGGAAGTAACTCAGGAGCTAAAGTGTTATAGGAATTTACAGGAAGATGATGACTGTTGAGTTTAAGAAACATTTTCAGTCTGACAGAATTCTAAACGAAAGTTTGGCAAAAATATTGTCATTTTAAAAAGAAAAGAAAAGAAGACATCAGTGGAGGTGAAGTAAAATCGAACTGCATTCAGGAAAACAAACAAATATTTTCTATGGTAATATTTCAGAGAAAATTTGTAAAAAAAAGAAGAAAAGGATTAAAGACAATTATGGTAAGGGTTGTATTTCAATGGAGAATAATATTAACTCAGCATACATGACAGAATGATTCCATTGATAAGAAGCATTTTCAGACGTAAGAGTTTTGACCGATCATTTGGATATAGGATAATTTCCACATAAGGATTTTTCACCAGGTGACAGAATAGGGTGTACAATCTATCTTTGGATGTCTCGCAAAACCTTGTATTGATTGAAATGTTTATACTTGTTCATACATGAAACTAGAGGCCTGGGCAGCTTGAATGCTAAAAAGAAACTGGTGATGATAGAAAGGAGTGTAATTTGCTGGCCTGTCCATCTCAGCTTTTCTGGTAATCACTCCACTGTAACCACTGGTGGGGAAGGACACTGGACACTGCTTACTAACTACAGATCTGTACATGAGGTATAATGTGATGATGATATGGGAGTTAGTCCATGTTTTAGACCACTGTATGTTCTTTTGAAGGATGGAGAAGGGTAGGTTAGTATTTAATGTAGCAGTGTGATCCTGCCACTCTCCACCCCCACCCAGAGCTGCCAAGCCCTATCAAATGGATGGACAAATGAGTCATTAAGTAGTCCAAGCAACATGAGATCAGTGGATGTGGGTGTATAACTTACATGAAATTACTGTATGTAACTGTATATTTCAACAGCAGGTCCTATGTTAGATACACAACAATTTAAAACACTGCTAATACATCTGGCTGATCCAGGGTAGCTGTAAACATTATAACTTCCAAGACTGCACTTTGTACCTTCAAATTCACCCTGGACAAAACTGTAACAAAACACTGTTCTCTTGACTTTAACAGCAAAACATCTCTTGAAACATTGAGCAGAAGGGTCCCTTATCCATAGAGAGAGAGATTTAATTAAAACTTTGAATATTCCATATTAAACTTGTAATATCAAACACCTCTACATGGTATGTAAAACCTTGCTTTAACTTCCCACCCTGTCATCATTGTACAGATAGAGAAAAATCCTTCACATTAACAACCTAAGCAAGAGTGTAACCTGATCACTTCTGTTGAACACTGCTGTTACACAATGTGCTTCTGCAATACTTAAAATATATTGTGCTGATATAGTCCAATAGTTTACAGGTCAGTAATGCGATTTTATAGGTAATTCATAATTACCAAAAAAAAAAACTTCTGATACTAGTTACAACTGCCCTTCAGGCATATAGGAGCACCTCAAGGTGACATGACTTAACAGATGTGAGATTTTTATTGGCGGTGCCAATAAATGTATCAATCCATTAAGCTGCACATCATATTCACGTAACATTAGCAGCCATTTCAGAAACAGCTTACTTTGCTTGGTCTTATATTTGCCAAAAATGTAAAGCAAAATAAATGAACTAAGTAAATAAGCAAACAAATGAATAAATGTGTGGTTAGTTCTTTAAGTCTCAATTAATCAGGATATAGGGCTAAATTTGCTAGTGGGTGTTGAAGAAGAAGTAGGCTAATGGAAGACTTTCCATAGTAGAAATGAAACACTATAGACAGCACATCACAGAGTCTTCTTTATGATAAAATGATGCTTTAAATCAAACCTAAAACAGTTTTCTAGACAGAAAATAAAGATGCTGTCACTCAATAAGCCTAGGCATGTTATCCTTCAGCTGTTCTGCTTTAACTTATCTGCTTTACATGCCACGGTAGAAATAAATGCTTAAAAAGCAAGGAGCATGGACATAAATAAATCCTGATGCATATTTTTAATTAACATATTAAATGTTAAGATAATGCTGCCATAATACGAAATAAAATATTTATGTAGGAAGTAATAATTAACCATTGCATTAACATCTAATATTCTAAATGTAAATGCAGACAAATTTCCATAATGTTCGAACATATGACCACAAATGAGCAAAGGCCATTGTTTTCAAACTAAATCGCTTTCTCTTCTCCTGCAGGGATTTTAAGATTATAAGAACAAATCCAAAGCTGCCAGCTAGAGTACATCAAAGTGATTGACATTTCCAAAGCATACAAGGAAGATGTATTTAATGTGCCATGCAAATGCACTGTAAGTCTTTTCATTCTTTAATACAGTCACTGTCAACAAGTGAAACCAAGAGGTTGCAAAATGAGTGACACTTGAAATAAGTGAAAGTAGGGCGATCTGAAAACCTTTGAAAGGGCTCATGAGTACTTCATCTGATGTAGCAGAGCCACAATATAAAATGACTGTAAGGGAACAGCAAGCACTCATATCTGAAGCAGAGCCAAGGAAGATGGGTCATGTACCTCTCCTTCCCTAGAGCATATCTGTTCTCCAGAACGGGGGAAGATATCCCTTTTCTTGTGCTGTAACTCTTTATACTACCTACCCCATTTCAACTTCTCTAGGTAATTGTGCTGCATTTATGAAGACGTCAATTTGTGAAATAGAAGTTGAGAGTTCTGTGTACTAGACACCATGAAATAAATAAAGTGTGTCTTAATCTTAGCCTCCAACAATGCAGAATGCACAAACTGAAATACTCACATACAACACACAAAATGCACACACAGACAAACAAACACATCTGTGACACTTCATGCCAAATGCAGATTCCTATGAGAGCAGCAGAATTAGAAAGTCTAAGATGTTTCCTTGTTTATGACATCAATTTTATTCTATATCAGCCTTGATTTTTTTCTCATGCTTATCATTTTCAGTCATGATCCATCAGAACAGTCATTTCATTCATACTTTCCTCATCATCATCATCATCATCATCATCATTTTCCAGCTGTTCCCATTAGAGGTCGCCACAGTGCATCATCTGTTTTCATTTCTTCCTGTCCTCTGCATCTTGCTCTGTCACACCAACCACCTGCATGTCCTCTCTCACCACGTCCATAAACCTTATCTTAGGCCTTCCTCTTTTCCTGTTACCTGGTAGCTTCATCCTTTGCATCTTTTTCTCAATATACTCAGCATACCTCCTCAGCACATGTCCAAACCAATGTAATCTTGCCTCTCTGGCTTTGTCTCCAAACCTTCCAACCTGGGCTGACCCTCTAATATACTTATTCCTAATCCTGTCCACCCTCATCAGACCCAGTGCAAATCTTAACATCTTTAACTCTGCCACATCCAGCTCAAACTCCTGCCTTTTTGTCAATGCCACTGTCTCCAACCCATATAACATAGCTGGTCTCACTACTCTCTTGTAGACCTTCCCTATTCACTCTTACTGGTACTCGTCTGTCACAAATCACTCCTGACACTCTTCTCCACCCACTCCACCCTGCCTGTACTCTCTTCTTCACCTCTCTTCCACACTCACCATTACTCTGAACTATTGATCCCAAGTATTTAAACTCATCCACCTTCGCCACCTCTACTCCTTGCATCCTCACCATTCCTCTATCTTCCCTTTCATTCACACACATATATTCTGTCTTAGTCCTGCTGACCTTCATTCCTCTTCTCTCTAGAGCATATCTCCATCTACTCAGGGTCTCCTCCACCTGTTTCCTACTCTCACTACAGATCACAATGTCATCTGCAAACATCATAGTCCACGGGGACTCCTGTCTGATCTTGTCTGTCAACTTGTCCATCACCATTGCAAATAAGAAAGTGCTCAGAGCTGATCCTTGATATAATCCCACCTCCACCTTAAACACATCTGTCACTCCCACCACAGACCTCAGAGCAAACATTGCATCTGTAGTGCTGTTTCCCGACATGAAATCATTCTGCTGTTCACTAATCATCACGTCCCTTCTTAACCTAGCTTCCACTACTCTTTCCCATAACTTCATGCTGTGACATCAATTTAATCCCTCTGTAGCTACTACAGCTCTGCACATCATCCTTATTCTTAAAAATCGGTACCACAACACCTTTTCTCCATTCCTCAGGCATCCCCTCACTTTCCAAAATTTCATTAAACAATCTGGTTAAAAACTCCACTGTTATTTCACCTAAATAACTCCATGCTTCCACAGGTATGTCATCTGGACCAACAGCCTTTCCATTCTTCATCCTCTTCAAAGCTATCCTTACTTCCTCCTTGCTAATCCATTGCACTTCATGATTCACTATCCCCACATTATTCAACCTTCTCTCCCTCTCATTCTCTTCATTCATCAACCCCTCAAAGTACTCTTTCCATCTGCTCAATACACTCTCCTCACTTGTAAGCAGGTATCCTTCATTATCCTTTATCACCTTTACCTGCTGCACATCTTTCGTAGCTCGGTCCCTCTGTCTAGCCAATGGTATTATTCATACTTTCCTACCCCCACAAAAAATAAATATTTTCTATAACAGGTAAAAGAGCTTTAGTTTGCATATTCTAGATGCAGTGCACAAAAAAACAAGATATGAATGTCAGAAACACCTCACAAAATTTTAAAATCATCAGTTTAATGAAGAAGTAAAGAAGCAAAGCTTTTGAGTAACAAAACTCTTTCTCAAGGATAGAAATGTAGCATATTAATGGAACATGGCTTCAAGGTTCCTTTACTTTTCTTCCATACCTTTCAACAGTTATATTTTTTGGCACAGTGCTATGATTATGGCCTTGATATTAAGTTTTTTATCCTAGTTTTACTGGTGTTTCTTATAAAGTCAAACCTGTTTATGCACATGTACCTTACTAAAAAAAGTAAGCTTATACAAAGACCCACTAAATCCAGCTATGATCTAGTGTACAAGAACCTTCTATTGTGAAAAATAAGAAAGTGCTCCTTTTTCTGTTCTTCTGCTATGACTTTTGATGCTCAGAATGAAGAGGTATGATTTCTTATGTAATATATAAAAATGAGAGTATTTTGGACTTGAAGAAATTCCCTTCTACAGTGCTATCATATCCCACACTATTTCAGTTACTTGCTGTTTACTAGCTCTCACATTCATGTTGCCAGACTTTTCCTTCTTTCTTCCTCTTATGTCTGACACTACTTATTAACATAAAACCTCAGTTATATCTTTCAATATGTAAAACAACATATGATTGTGCAATTAATGTAGTTGTATATAGTTCATGCTTTATATATTGACTATATTGTAACTAGATACGTTTTAGTAAACAATAAGTTGTCATTTATTGTATTTATTTATTCATTCATGCATTCATTCATTCATTCTTTGCTGACTAGGTTATCCCCAGTGGGGTCTCTTCAGGGAAGCCTGAAAGTGGCATTTTCACTGACTAGAGGGAATTTAGCTAGGGCATTGGGGAATGTCTCATACTCACAAGATTGCAAATTTCCATTTCCTGGTGCATTGACAGCTTGGAAGGGAGCACAAGATGGAACAGCTAACAATGTTTTAAACTTCTTGTGATAGAGAGATGCCAGCTATGTTACTTATGTTTAATAATAATAAGTCAGAGACTGTGGCTGGATGAATGGATGTACTTGATTTAACAGGCAGTGGAGATGAGCTGTATTCAACAGCAGAGATTATAAGAAATGATAGGGACTTAATCCAGGTCTCAGGAAGTGACCAAATAATGTAATTTTTAAAGAAAGATGATCCTGGAAATGAATCAGTTAGTAATATAGGAGGTAGGCATTTCACAGATGGTGTGCAACAGGAGGAAGGAAGTGGAGATGTTTGGAGAGAAGGTTTGCAGTTGGAAAACTGAATGAAGATTTAGACAGCTATTCAGAAAAATAGAACAATATAGACACAGAAAAAAGGAAATAATGGATTGAGCAGGTTGGTAGAACATTTTGGAGTTCTGTAAAAGGATATCCAGTAATAAAAAGACTGCATAATTTATAGATATTTTGTCTGGGAAAAATAATAATACCAATAAGGTTTAAATTAACAGATATAAGGTCATTCATACTTTTAGGGAAACAGTATTTTGCAATGTGACTTTCTCAAAACCCTGCATGGTTATATTTTATTTATTTATTTATTTTGTTTAGATGTTGTGATGTCCAGTCAATATCCCACAAAAGTGCCACCGATATATGACGTCCTCTTTACTATCCTGGGTCAATAACTAAGGAACTTCAATCCTCACTACTGACTCCAGTGTGAGACCATCACTGAAACAAGAATGATATTTCACAATGTTCCCCTAAGAGCAAAACAGAAACATGATCTATATCTTGGGACTGGACTGTGTGCTTCTGTTCACCCCAAATATAGCTCCTTATAACACACTTCAGAGCAAGATGTCCTACTTTAAGACCTCTGATACACTCACACTTAAATAAATTAAATCTCACACATCCAAACACTTCTGTTAAAGGCTGACACAGATTTCCAGCTGTCACCCTTCCCCAAAATAGCACAGTAATAGGCTGCCACCAATCAGTGTCTACATGCCCTTTTAAAGGGATGTCCAATTATTAAAATTAAGTATTAAAAAAATGACCTAGAGCAGCCATGCTCTGAGTGGCCCAGGAATTATCAAAGCAGGTATAAGCACTCTCAGATCACTAAAGAATACACTGATTGACCAGCCACTATGTAAGATAATAAAAATATTTAATAATGAGCAAAATGATTAAAAATGTAAAACAGTAAACAAACAGAATTCAATCAACAGGAAAATGAAATTAATCCTGAAGGGTAGAAATTCAACATTTAGAAAAACTCTGGCTAATTAGCTATAATTTCCTATCTAACTGAAGAACACTGTCCCTGATCTAAACTAAATATTAAAACAGAGCAAAGGCAGGCTTACAGTTCTTGGTGAGTCTTTTGGGTATCCATTGCTCAGTACAACTGTGAACACAACTCAACAACTATGACCACAACTGAACTCAACTGTTTTCAGCAGGCTCTTTTATAAACTAGGTTAACTCTCTCAACTGTTTCAGTTCTTAATTTCATTTCACTCTTTGAAAATCAACAAAAAGCTGTTTTTTAATGTTTCATCCTGTCTTTCAATCTCTAAACAGTAAACACAGAGCATCTGAGCACATTCCGATGACATCATCTGAAGATCAGCTGACTCTGAAACAGTCTGCATTTAGAATCTCCTGTACAAACATGCGCAGTTACACATGTAACAGAACACTGTTCATCTCTTTAAACATCCTGTACAAACAGAGTATTAATCAACATGTAAAAACCTATTTACAATATCATAGCTAGTCATGCTGGCATATAATACACAGGTTAATCTAAAACTATATAGAAAACTTCAGCCAGACGTGATAGCACAGATGACAGTGTCTAATTTCTTCACAGATGTTAATGAAAAAAAACAAAGAAGTAAGTATATCCATATTGTGATTTTATTTTTACAAGACAAACACTTAAAACTGTTAAAAAGGTTACTATTCAGTTTAGATCTTATGAAATAATTGGAGATGAAGTTACATTTTTATGAAAGAAATACATGGATATGGGATGTTGGATAATGAGAGCAACAAAGTGCTTCTTATTTCTATGGAGAAATTGCTCATTGGTAAATGAATGTCAGCTGTGAAGATGTCAGCAATATGAAGAGGGGGCATACCATTCAGAACTGTAAAATGGAATGTAAAAAATATATATCAGAAATCGCCATGTTTTGCTTGATTGTGAAGAAAACCATAAAAATAATGAAAATGAGGAAGACAATGAGGGGAAAGAAAAAAATGAGGGAATAACTACTGTAAACAGTAGAGTAGGCTTATGATGAGATAGACATACGTAACACTCTAGAAGAGGGAAAAGTAATGAAGCAGGCAGTGAAGGAGGTGCAGATAGTGATGCAAGCAGAAGAATTTGTAATGGAAAACATATCTGATTCATTAAATGATGAATGAGTTTTAGATGGAGATTTGGATGAAATTTCTTCTGTGATGCTTATGACTAGTACAGTGCTCTCTAGATTGTATAAGCCGGTTAGGTAGGAGGTTCAATACCCGGCATGGAAGACTTCTATGTGTGAGATTCTCTGTATCCCTTGGTGTTGTATCCATTTCTTCTGGGAATAATACTTTTAAAATTTCAAACAGCTCCCATATCCCTCATTCATCAGGCCCCTGTGGCCTAATGGATAAGGCATTGGCTTCCTAAACCAGGATTTGTGGGTTTCAAGTGCAATTTAAGGTGATATAACATTGATACAAGTAGAGAATTTAGGGGACTGGTATAATGGTTAAGGTATTTACCTCATAAACACAAGATACAGAGTTTGTTTCTCACCTTTGAAAGGAAAATTGGCTAGGCTTAAAATGGCCCAGAGAACAGGTAGCCTAGTAATTGCCTATGAACCTATGAGGTAGAAAATAAGGCAATACAAAAAATAATCTGCTAGAAGAAAAGTAAATTTGAAGAAAGAGAAATCACATGAACATAAAAAAGGAGAGAAAACAGAAATTTCAGTATTCTGTCAATATAATAGGAATAGTATTAAAAATAATGGAAGGATGTTTTGAGTATTGGAATGGTGCAGAGAACAGTGCTGGGATATGACTGGTGGGCACTCAGTATATTGGGCAAAATGCTAAAGTTCAAATGTAACCACTATGGGAAAAAAGATTATATGGAATTTTGGAGTGGAACTATGTTTGGGGAAGCTGCAATATTAAAAACAGATACAATATACAACTAAAGTGTTAAATTCTGTGGTGGTGATGTCAAGAAATATTTACTATTCTGTATTTAGTTATTACATATAATGTAAAGAGAATAAATATTGTATATGCAAGTACAATGGTAAGTACTATGGTTAAGGATAGAGAATAACTGTTTGAAACTTAACTTCACGTGAATTACAGAACATCTCTGTAATAATACATATTAGGGATTAGATGTTGATGTAACATTGGAAAAGAAAATCACCAAATATTAAAAAATATAAAAACTTTTGAATGTATGGCAATATATGTGGGCAAAAACAAAATTATATATTACAGGATAAAATTAAGAACAGAAATAAATTATTGTGATGTCCAAAGATTTAAATGAAATTACTTGTACATGATTTTAATATCATGTAATAATTATGTGTTAATAGGAGAAAATATGTTTTATTTGCAAGAACGGAAAGGAAGAAGGTGAATATGGACATTCTAGATAAGAAATTATTTCAGGGAGAGTTAAAGCAATTATGGTCTGATCATGCAACAGTGGGGGATCTTACTCTCATTCAGAATGGTGGCAGACTTTCAACAATAAGTATAACAGCATATATATGTAGATGTTGAAAAGTAGAAATGGAAACAGAAGTAATAGGGAAATAATAAGGAATATGTGAAGGTTATTAGAAGAATTTAACTTACTAATTTGTTGAATAAATTTTGTGAAGAAAATAAAGAAAGAATAAATATGCAGTTACATTAACAGAAGTATTATCTGAAAGGTAGAAAGAAAGAAGGAAAAAAGTAACTCCTTACTTGGCAAAATGTATAAAAACTGAAGAAGGACTAATGTGAATAATAAGGCATGAAGATGTGGAGAAGTATGCACAGGGAGAGATTATGGATTTAGTATATATGTATGTGGAATGTATGCATGTATGAAAAAAGGTGAAAAAGAAGTTATATGAGAGGTTAAGCAATTTGGTGAGGGAATGTTAAAAGATTTGGAGAAAATACAACTATAAAAGAATTTTATGAAGTTTAAAAGACTGTTTTGGGAATAGATGCAATAAATTCTAAGATGTATAAAAGTATATAAAACATGAATGATAATTGAAAGACATTATTTTTAAAGTACTAAATGAATTAATATATATGGAGGAAGGAATGCAAATAAAGAAATAATGAGTAATTTAGACAATGATAAAACAAGAGAGTATCAGAAAAAAATTATGCTATAGAATATGAAGGTCATAAAAATGCTATGAAAAGACTATGAGGAAGCTTTATTATGTGGAACCTTGTGAGAGTATGGAAGATGGTGTAAGGAGGGATCTATATATTGATCAAAAAATATTTTGTCTTCTCAAGGGCTGTTTTTTTTTTAGACTGAACCTGGATACATTTCCATTTGAGCTATTTAGTGTATAAACTTGTTAGAAAAATTGTGCCATGACTGTAAAGACTTGAACAATTCCAAGCATGTGTTTTTGAAATGTCTATGGAAAATAATTCTGCAACTGGATTTGTAGGAATTCAGTGGTGTATAATGTATGTGAAGTAAATACAGACATTATATCATAGGGATGTTTTAAAGATATGGCAGCTTAAGAAGTCAAAAAGGCTAACAAAACATTGGGAAATATGACAAATATTGAGATTAAGAACAGAAGTGTTATTTCACAAGAAAGTAAATTTTTCAGATATTATACATAAGACCAAAAAAATGATTATGGATAAAAAAGAGAGAGAGAGAGAGAGATGAATACAGTTAGATTTTTTTATTTTACAAACAAATTGATGCGTAATTATGTAAATAAGATTGAAAAATGAGTGACTTTATAAATATAATTGCAAATGTGTGAATGAATGAATGAATACCTAAATAAAGAATCCCTATTCTTATCAATCCTATTCCTGTGGAAGTGGCAACAGGGTGACTACGGAAGTGGTAGAAAAAAAAAATGTGTATGCTGGAGCTCTGTGCATTGATGAGGACAGAGATTGTACTTTATTTGTACAGTGCTAGTGTTGTAATAACAGATAATGAATGTGGAGTAAATGATGTAGTACTTTTGAAAGTGATAGATGATCCTGTGAAAGGGTAGGATGCTTCAAGGATCCAAACTGTTGTATGCTCTGATGTCAGCATTCAGTAAGATGAAAGTGATTTGCCAAGGTCAGTGTATGCTATAGAAATGATGATGGTGATGAAAAATGATGTAAGGAGCCACGTGCACTGAAGAGACAGGCTTAAATGTATTTTTCAGTAGCAGTTGCCAGTTTGAAATTTAAAAAAAGTGCTTGATGAAAGATTGCACTAGAATGAGGCTTAGGAGATGCTTGAAAAACAGGCTTAGGAGATATGGGTTAATTTATCTGTTAAATGGAAAGTCAATAATGTCCCAAGTATGTTTGTTTTACAACATCGAAACTTCAGAACAGAGATTATTTTCCAATGAAAAACAATCGCTGTTCCAAAACAACCCCCCCTCCAAAAAACAGTAAAACATTACTTAACATGGGGGCCTTCGCCCACCACACCCCCTGACATGGGGGGCTGTGCCCCCCTCACTCCCCCTACTTAAATATACCAACTCCGAGATCACACTACAGTGCCAAAAAGGTAAAGTAGCAAAAACGGCCAAACAAATTTTTTCCCAGGGAAAGAATTTGCTGAAACGCCACTTCAATATTTTGCCTTTTCCCGCTTTACTGTTTGACAAAGACACATTCAACAACCTGTGCCTGTGATGGCATAATAGGGAGCTGTTTTAATTGCTAAGATGGTCATGTTACATATAGCGGTCAGACAAAAATGTGTTTCTGTTGTGGCTTTTATATTCAATTCAGGAATGTGATGTGGCACTACTCACAATGTGTGGAAAGGGGATGTACCATAAAGAAAGTATAAGATGCACTATAGAAAATATCAGAAAGAAGGGCACGTCTGATTTTATTGTCCCCCTAATAGCTGAAAATGAAAGTGCATCACAAGTAGATGAAGAGAGACATGTCGGTAGTTTGGAAGATAACGAGCAAAGTGGAAATAAGATCAGAGAAGAGGAAGACAATCAGGAGGAAGATGAGGAGAAGGATGATAATGAGGCAAATATTTCACTAAAAGAAGTGTTAGAAGATGAAGCTGCCAATATGTATGAAAATTTAAGTAATGAAGAAAATGAGTCAGTGAAAAAAGGTGAGAATAGAAAAATAGTGAATACATTAAGGAAAAGAAGGTGAAACAGGAAGGAAGAAAAACTGAAAGGAAAAGGAAGGGATAATATTCTAATTGGTTCATTAAATGTGAATAGTATAATTAATAAACTAGCGGGGTATATGTTGTGTGTTTTTGTACCAAATTGAATACAGATATTATGTTTTTGTTGGATGTTAGGCATTCTGATAAGAAACAGAAGGAACAGATGCAATGTTTACGTGAAACATAATTTGGAATTTTTAAAGGATACTTGCAAAGGGAAAATGTGTTGGAATAGCTGTGCTGTTGGGAATGGATTTTGAAGTATTAGAGGTAAATAGATTTGTTCCAAGGAGAATAACAGTGTGTGATTTAAGACTGAAACAGAAACTTAGGGTTTTAGCAGGTATGCATGCATACAAGCAATATGATGTAAGACAGGGGGGAAAAAGTAAATAGCATGCAATAATTGCTATTAGTGTAATGGCAAGAGAGAACACAAACTGTAATATGAGAAAGAAAAAATAGCTAATAATTTTAAAGTCTGTCATTACATGATGAAATATAACAGTGTTAGAAAAAAGAGACAGTATTCCCATGAACAGAGAGTACTTATGACAGAGATTGATTATTTTTGTTGCTGTTTGTTGATATGTTTGAAATATAATGTGGAAAAATGAAGTGAATTTTACAGATCATATGTTAATATGAGTGGAGATAGGCAAGGCTAAAGGTAAGGTAAGAATCATTAAAGGAATAAAATGATTAAGTGGTTTGATAGTGAAGAGTAAATAGATGGAAAAATAAAGTAATGTGCTGTTGAGAGAACCTACATTATATGTCATGAATTGAGAGGTGGGTGATGTATAAAGTTAAATATAAGAAGGTATATTTGCAAGTAGAAAATGGGATGTGAGAGGTGTGGCAAAAAATAAAGTTAGACTGTAGGAATTTGGTAATGAGGAATGTGGAGGCATTATATAAAAGAGGGAAGGATACAGTAGTATGGAAAATGAAATAAATAAGGTTTATAAGCTAAAAAAACACAGAATGTGCCACAAGGAGAAAACAAAACCAGTTATCTAAACAACCCTGTGTAATGCTAGTAACCGCACAAAATGTTAGAAAGACGGTTTAATAACACAATGCAAAAGTAACACGAAAATATATATAACTCCAGTCAAGCGCTTTCCTCCATATGATCAGGACTTCATCAGAACAAAGCAAAAAGAACAACAGCATACTTAAATACTAAAATCTTTAAATACCCCATCCATCAATTAAAAACAATCATCCTATCATACTTGACAATTAATTAGTTTAAAAAACTATAAAAATACAGACATATCTTCAAATAGGCATTAAACTGAACACTCAATATCTGGGCTCATAGTAGCATTAAAATGTAACTGCCAATAAAATTGGAAAAATTGACGGTGCAGTGGTGCAGCAGTAGTGTTCTCACCTCACAGCAAGAGGTTCTCCGGTTTGATTCTTGGCTTGGATGCCTTTTGTGTGGAGTCTGCATGTCCTCACTGCATTTGTGTGGGTTTCCTCTGGGTGCTTTGGTTTCCTCCCACGTTACAAAGGTATGCATCTGGAATGTTTCTCACCAGGCCTCTGATGAAAATTGGCTTTTTTCCAAGTCGGACTTTCTCAGTAAACAAATGTTAAATTAAAAAAATAAAATTAATTCAGCCATTTCCAATTTATTTTGCCAATGTCCACCCCTTATGTCTTCTGGTGCTATTTGCAGTATCCCAAATTGAAAAGGTCCACAGTTTGTGGAATCATTTAAATATCTAAATAGAGCATTATTTTCATTTTTGGTCTTAATAGCATTGAAATGTTCATAAATACGCTTATGGAAGACCCTTTCAGTTTTCCCAATGTAAAAATAATAACATCCTGTGCATATTGCTATGTACACTAGACCCTGAGACCCATAATTACCTAAGTAATATCAGTTGCCACTATGAGCCCAGGTATTAATGAGTGTTGCAGTTTAATGCCTATTTTAAGATACAAGTCTGCATTTTTATATTTTTTGTTTAACTAATTAATTCTCAAGTATGATAGGATGATTGTTTTTAATGGATGGGTGGAGTGTTTAAAGATTTTAGTATTTAAGTATGCTGTTCTTTTTGTTTTGTTCTTATGAAGTCATGATCATATGGACAAAAGAGATTGACTGGAGTTATATATATTTTCGTGTTACTTTCACATTGTGTTATAAAACTGTCTTTCTAACATTTTGCATGGTTACTAGCACTACACGGGGTTGTTTTAATTACTGTTTTGTTTTTTCCTCATGGCATACACTGTGTTTTTTACTGGTTGCATATTCAGTGTGTTGTGCTTAATATCACCACATTCTATTGAATTACTCTGGCAATCAGTTGGATTGCTCCATTATGGAAATGGATGCTAACGTTTTGGCCTTGGAGGGAAATAGTACCCCTGAATTAATGGAAGGAGATGTCTCTATACAGCATAATTAATTTCAGTTAATAGTGAATTTGAACAGTCGTGTTTCACTATTACAGCAATCTTTAGAGAGACTACAATTCCCATCAACCTCAGCTGGGTCTCAGAATATGACGAATGCGAGTGGCCAAGGAAGAATTGGAAATTCCAAAACCTTCGGGATGGCAGCATCCAGAACTGATGACTCTTCATCTATTTTTATTCCTTGTGGATAGGGTGCAGTGGGAAATTCATCATCTGGGCACTCCAGAAGATTTCAGGACTGGCTCAAAGCAGACTATAATTTTGGATTGGAAAATTAGACATTTGACAACAGGGACATCTCTAATAGACTAAATGAGTTGGAATCCAGGCTTTTGAAGGTACATAACCTTCAATGTGACAACGCGTATTTAAAGGAGAGTTTAAAACAGAAAAGGGTTCCAAGGGGACTAAGAATGTTTAAATTCCCTAATGGTTTAATGAAAGATCAACCTGAATGTAATGAATTGTTGGACATGTTTGATAGGCACTGTATGGAGCTAATGGATTTCATTGTAAAAATTAATAATAACAAAATTGAAGAAATTATGACAAAAATTGATTAAATGAAATGATAACTTGTGATGTACAACTTAAAATGTTTTCTGTGAGATATGATCAGATTTTTGATAAACTTGAGCAGCAGGCTAATTTAAATTTTAAACAAAAGCAAAAAAAGTTATGAAGGGATGAAACTGAATATAAAGATAGAGTGGCTTATCCTTTCCCGAAATCATACGAAACTAAAAATGAAGTTAACAAAACCTGGGTGAGGGAAAGGGTGAATAGTGATATTCATGAACAGAATTTGAGAGTTGAGGACAAATTCAAGGGAAGATTGTGACCTTGACTGTGATGAAGAATATCCACCCCTTCATAGATCTGAAAGATTGCAGAATAAATATAACACTAACAGGGGTAATGATGTTCTTTTAGATCACCATCACAGACAGAGAGACTGGAAATGCCAAGGTCAAAGTCAACGATGGAGGAAGGGCAGTTTCAACCATTAGACTCAGAGGTCTCACCTTTTGATGACAGTCCTATACTCACAGCCTTCGATGGGAAACTTCTAAGACACCAGGGTTTCAACATATTTAATTACACCAATGTGAAAGTAGATAGAATCTTTTTTCACTAATACATAAAGGTATAAAATTTGTTCCAGCTAATAAGGGAGATGTTGCTAAAACGCTGACTGAATTAAAGCTATACACCCATAAATTAAATTTAAGAACTATGCTTCAAGATATTGAGGATGGGTACAGTGAAAATTCAAGTGTGTTTAAAAGAAAGAGTTGTTTTAACCCACCCTGCACCCGACCATCGCTACGTTTGAACAGTTATGTACTAAAGAGATTAATGAACTATTTTATGATCATAAGAAAAGGTATTATAATATTTCACATGAAGAGGCTGGTTTACTGCATCAATTGAGGGCTAGTTCTAATCTAAGATTTATGAAACCAAATAAAGGGGGGGTGGTGATAGATGAGAAGACGGATTATATCAACCGGATGTTATCTACCCTATATTGTGAAGATAAATATCAGGTGGCATCAAAATAAAAAGTATTTAGAACAAATGGAAATGGTAGGTGGTAATAAAGTGTGTTAAATTACCATTGTTTGATTATAATATCTGCTTTATTTTCTGAAAAAAATATAAAAAAACAAAAAACAAAAAAAAAATACTTGTTTTCCCACCTTTCTAAACTAGTATAGTCCAGTTTTCAGGTTAGTGCTGTGTTACATGTTTCTGTGTTTGCCCATACCTTACTTGGATAGAAGGAAGTTTCTCTGTTCACCTGTGTGAGAGGGGAGCTTTGAGCAGCCTATCTGTCCATGGAGGAGTGGTTTCAGCCCAGAAATTAGTACTTTATTGGCCATTTTGGACTAATTTCTATCTCTTTCATTTCCATGCTATAAAACCCGCATTTGCATAGTTTTGAGTGTGGGGCAGCGCCGGTTAACTAGGTATAACTATTCCCAGCTCCACAAAGTCTACTCTTCAATTTTTCCCTAGGAACTAGACAAACTTTCAACTTAAGCACTCAAACCATTCACTTCTCAGCTCAGCACTTGCTCAAAACTCATAGCAACCACTAATAAACCTTTGCACTAGATCCCCCCCTATACTGCAGAGAAGTACAAGGCTCTCTATTCGACCTGACCAGCCAATCAGTAAAACAGTTCACTGTACCTCTCCAGGCATGTCCAAAGGGCAGTTTCAGGTGCACTCTCCAGTCCTACTGGCTAATCTGGGCATTTTGAGGCAATGTTACAGCTGCCTCATGTACACAGACAACCCTCTCCTCTACCACCAAACACTAATACATGCGAGAGATGCAATTATACAGCCAAACTGGAGGCTACTACCTCATGAGTGTGCAAACCATTGCTGAATGTGTATATGTGAGGCAGTTAGGTTTGGTCTATTGCTCACATCACTATGTGTATGTCTGACACATACCTGGGATGATATGAGGACTGATGTCAGTAGTAAGCTCTCTCAAGCCAAGACTGGACTAGACAGTCAAGAGGAGAAGGGAATTACTTGCATTACACCACCAGTCTCACATAGACCTATGAAACCAGCACTGGCAAAAAACACACATAAATACAAGAAAAGATACTCAGAGGCTCTAAATAAAAATCTGCAAAAGCAACAGAGACCTCCAAAGCAGACATCCAAGCAATCTCCACCCCCCAACACAAACCATGAAACACATACTTCACAAAACTAGTATGGCACGCAATCACAGCCCTTAAGGCAAAATAACATACCCAACACATTAGTAATAGGTGACTCTATAGTCAGGTACACTGATGTCCCACTCACTAGGCTGAACAAGAAGAAGGTTACTGTTAGCTGCCTGTCAGGTGCCAGGATCCACCACATAACACAAGCACTTAGGTCACTCCAGAACAAGTACAAATACGACTCTGTCATTGTCCATGTTGGTGTGAATGATCTGAGCTGTACCTCCCTGGACTACATGAAAAGAGACATGGAGGAGCTCTCTGATCACATAGCCCAGGCCGGTATGACCCTGACCCTGAGTAGCATCCTGCCCTCACCAAGAATGATACCACAGTATAAAGAAAAAAATATCAATTTCAAAAACTGGCTAAGCTTCTGGTGTCATTCAAAAGTGATCCGTTGTCTGTCAGCCTGGAATGACATGCTTGACAAGCCACGCTGCTTCACTGGAGACGGCTTGCACCTGTCACCCTTAGGCTTTCGAATACTGGCCAAGGCTCTTGCCACCCCCAGAGTGCCTTTTTTAGGCAAGGCTCAAAAGACAAACCCACTGCCATAAATGGCACAAGTAACAAAAAACTGAGGGTAATGCTATTCAATGCCAACCTCAAAATGCACGCACTCAAGGCACTCCTCAGTATGGAGAAAATTGATATATGTGCAGTAACAGAAACTTGGTTTAAGGCTCCAGAGAGCACCCCAGCACTACCAGGCTACAACTCATACTATACATTTCGGCCACAAAACCCGGACCAAAATACAAAAGGTGGGGGCGTATCCATATTCATCAAGGATATCCACACCTCCAGGTTAGTGGCACAGCACGATGCTTCAGAGATCATTCACATGCAACTAACAATGGGCAAAACTGCAATTCAAATTGTAGCTTTCTACAGATCACTCACCATGTCCCAAGACCCCCATTCTGCATTTCTGGAAACACTGGGAAACATAAAGGTCCTACCAAACACCCTGATATTGGGTGATTTCAATTACCCAAACATTAACTGGGAGATCTACTCAAGTACTAACTCCCTTGCCCAACATTTCTTAGGATTTATAAACTGAAATGCCCTGGATCAACTGGTCAACACCCCCACAAGAGGACCTGGTCATCACCAACATGGGCGACCAGTGTTCCACACCGGAGGTGAACCCCTCGCTGGTTAGATTTGACCATAAACTAATCACTCTGGATATCTACATTCTGTCCTCACATCTGGTCAAAGAAACCACTGTGAAAAACTTTTCAAAAGCAAACAACTTCACGTTACTTAAGACCGAGGTGGAAAGTTTCAAAGCCCGCATGCCAAAGGATAACGCTGTACAAGCTGCAAAATCCTTTACTAATGCACTCAATGGGCACCTACAAGAATGCATGGATCATGCTATCTCAAGCAAAACCAAGACTCACTCCTCCAAGAAAAGGCAACCAGTCTGGTGGACCCCTCCCATAAACAAGCTATACAATAGAAGGAGGAAACTAGTACAGAAAAGAGTAAAATCCAAAGAAGGGAAGACATCCCTGATCAGTATCAGCAAGAAACTACGACCCCTCATAAAAATCATCCAAGGCTAGCTTCGAATTAAAATTGCCAAGGACTCCAAAGGTAACCACAAGGCATTCTTTAGCTATGTCAAGAATCTAAGTGGCAATGCTTAGATCTGCTCGGAGTTAGTGCAGAATGGCACAAAATACACTGAACCAACTGATATCGCCAACATCCTGGCAGACAGGTTCAGTGCAAACTTCACCTCCCTCTCACCCACAAAAGGGCCCATAACCATACCAGAAGAATGTAGTGCCCCTGAAATCACAGACACTCAGGTTAAAACAGTCCTCTCCAAATTAAAAAACTGGGACCGGATGGTGTTCCAGGCTGCGTCCTACATGAGCTCAAAGATGAACTAACCCCTCACCTAAACACACTGTTCAAACTCAGCCTCTCCACAGGCTACACGCCCATAGAGTGGCACACAGCAACGGTTATTCTGCTCCACAAAGGTAGAGCCACAACAGACCCCGGGAACTATCACCCTATAAGCCTGACTAGCTTGGTCTGGAAGGCTATAAAGGGCATCATCATGGATCTCATAAACAGAGACACTGGGAACCTCCAAACACTAGACCCTACCCAGTTTGGCTTTGTAAGGGAGATCATGCCTCCTCAACCAGGTTGACTTCTTTGAGTCAGTCACCAGGGTTATAGACAAGGGAAAGGTGGTCCACACAGCCTACCTAGACCTCACAAAGGCCTTCAACACCATTCCCCATTCAGGTATTATAGACAAACTCACCAGCCTGAATCAACCCCTGTATCACTAGGTGGGTTGCAAACTGGCTCAATGATAGAACACACAGTGTGAAAGAAGTAGACTCCAAGTCAGACTGCTGACCAGTCACGAGTGGAGTCCAACTCCAGAATAAATATAACACTAACAGGGGTAATGATGTTCTTTTAGATCATCACCACAGACAGAGAGACTGGAAATGCCAAGGTCAAGGTCAACGATGGAGGAAGGGCAGTTTCAACCATCAGACTCAGAGGTCTCACCTTTTGATGACAGTCCTATACTCACAGCCTTCGATGGGAAACTTCTTAGACACCAGGGTTTCAACATATTTAATTACACCGATGTGCAAGTAGATAGAATCTTTTTTCAATAATGTATAAAGGTATAAAATTCATTCCATGTAATAAGGGAGATGTTGCTAAAACTCTGACTGCATTAAAGTTATACACCCATAAATTAAATTTAAGAACTATGCTTCAAGATATTGAGGCTGGGTACAGTGAAACTTCAAGTGTGTTGAAAAGAAAGAGTTGTTTTAACCCACCCTACACCCACCCATCGCTACATTTGAACAGTTATGTACTAAAGAGATTACTGAACTATTTTACAATCATAAGAAAAGGTATTATAATATTTCACATGAAATGGTTGGTTTACTGTATCAATTGAGGGCTAGTTCTAATCTAAGATTTATGAAACCAGATAAGGGGCGAGAGATGGTGGCAGCTGAGAAGACAAATTATATCAACCAGATGTTATCTACTCTCTGTTGTGAAGATAAATATCATGTGGTATCATGTAATGAGGTGAACATAGCTCATAGGAAAATCCAACTCAAGTTAGAGGATTCTTTGTTTCAGGGTAATATAAAGGAAGACATTTTTAATGATCTGGTTATCAAACATCCCACCATTTAACCATCTTTGGGATCCTGAAGGTGCATAAAAATATTGAAAATCCCCCTATAGGCTTATTGTGACTTCTCACAATAGTTCCACGTATCCATTAGGGACGTTTGTAGATAGGTTGGTGAAAACATAAGATAAGAGAAGGAAGAATATTTATTTATTTATATTTTCACTCATTTATAATATTTTCACTCCTCAGAAAATATTGCTACCTCATTCAACACACACTTAACACAAACCATACTATCACTAGCTAAACAACACAACCCCCCTCCCCTCCAACCCACACCTTCAACTAGTAATCTACCCACTGCCTTCTCTTTTTCTCCTGTACCTACCTCCAACATTAAAAAAACTCTTAACTAAACTTAAACCCACCAAATTAGCAGCAGACAACCTCCCAAGTGAATACCTACAAATCGCAGCTGATGCTCTGGCCTACCCAGTATCCATCTTGATTAACCGATCTCTGTCAGAAAGTTACGTTCCCACACTGTGGAAAGTATCACATATAATTCTCCACAAAGGTGGACCCTCCACAGAACTAACCAATTACCGCCCCATAGCTATTCTCTCTCCACTCTCCAAAATACTAGAGAGATGCATACACTCTCAGGTCTCAGACTACCTCCTTACTAACAACCTCCTTTCCAATACTCAGCATGGTTTCCGACCAAACCATAGCACCACCACTGTCTTACTCTCCTTTACAAACACTATCCTTCAGCATAAAAACAATGGCTATCTCTCCTCTGCTACTTTCCTAGACCTATCTAAAGCATTTGACATGGTCCCACACAAACAACTTATCTCTGTCCTCAATAACCTATCCTTCTCTCAATCAGTCACCAACTGGTTTCAGAGTTACCTGTCTGACCGCCAACAATCCATTGTATGGCAGAATGACATATCTCCCCAACTACCTGTCTCCATAGGGGTTCCCCAAGGATCCATCCTTGGACCCCTACACTTCTCTGTTTAATCTAGCCGATGCCACCAAACATGGCACACTCATACAATACGCAGATGACTCAACCATCATCTGCTCAGACCAGTCCCTACCCAAACAGCAAAAAGTCACACAGGAAGCCTTTTCCTCTGTTGAAACTTGGTTATCCAATGCCCAATTAATACTCAACCCAAACAAAATTAAACTACTCATCTTCCAACCCACCAAACATACTCAGAACAACTCTCACTTTAACATCACAGCAAAAGACAACACCACTATATACCAAACTAAACACATCAAATTGCTAGTAGTGGAAATAAACAATAAATTAAAATTTGACATTCACATATCCATGACCATAAAAAAAGTCCACAAAAAAACTAGGAGCGTTATACAGAAATAAGCAACTTCTCACCAAAGCAGCAAAGATTTCAATAGCAAATTCCCACCTTATCTCCACCCTACTTTATGCTTCTCCAGTATATACCAACCTAAGGCAATACGATCTAAACAATCTAGAGACCTGCTACAACAAAATTGCCACAGGGGCATCCTACCATAGTCACCACTGTCTCTGACTTGCTAAACTGGGCTGGCTTGAACTCCCTCACCTCCTTCAGTGGTATCAACTCTCACTCGCCCACAAACTAGTAAACCATTCACTAAATGTCCCATCCCTCCAGAATTTACTCCAACCCTATCGCACCACCAGACCATTAAGATCCAGCAACAAAAATAACTTGCAGATCACTAAAGCCAATAACTCTGCTGGTGAAGCACTATTCTCTTGCACCATAGCCAAATTATGGAACTCCCTCCCACCCACAATTACCTCCATACCATCATGCACCCACTTCAAAACTTTACTAAAAGCGCACCTAAAATCATGCTGGCTATGCCCTTGCAACTCCCTCTCTAATATCACCCACCCCATCCAATCACTACCTTTCTTTCCACTCCACTAACTACCTTGATTATAGCAAGCTCAGATGCTCATAAGCCTAGTACTTATTATACAGCAGAAACGTCTTATTGTAACATTTGTTAATGTCTGTTATTTACTTCACAGATAAAGATTCTAGTTGTCTACTGATGTACTATGTTCTTCATCTGTAAATATGTTGTAAGTAATTGCTATGTTAAATTGTTAATCACTATGTAATCCAATGTAACTACTGTCTGTTTATTTTAACTGTGGAGCTTTTCTCCCCGGGCCTCTGCTGAAAATGGACCTACGTCCAGTCGGACACTCCCGGTCAACAAATGTAAATAAATAAATAAATAAATGGAGATAGGGCAAATAGTTATTTTTGAAAATCTTAAGTGAATGGGTAATTGAAGAGGTAAAGGATATTGGTGGTATATAAGGGGCAGTGAAGCTTATTTACAGAAAAGCATAAGAGGTGATACTGGGAACAGTTTTCTTTAAGTAATGCTGCTGGGAGAAAGAATGGGAAGAGTGTCAGAACATGTTTAATGAAGTTAAAGGCAAGCAGGTGGAAGATATGTTGTTTTTGATGAGTGTAATTGCAAGTATTGGTAATGGAGGCAGGGAAGGTTACCTGATAGTCTGTGATCAGGGAAAGGCTTTTGATTCAGTTAGTCATGAAGGAATGTTTGGTATTGTGGAGATTTATGGTAAAAGTTGTACAATTGGGGCAGGGGAATATGGTATCAGTGAAGTGGTGCCCTTTGATTCTGGTATTTTTTGGGTTAGTAACAAATACAGTATGGGAAAAGTATTTAGAACAAATGGAAATGGGATGTGGTAATAAAGTGTGTTAAGTTGCCATTGTTTGATTATAATATCTGCTTTATTTTCTGAAAAAAAGATAAAAAAACAAAAAACAAAAAAAAAATACTTGTTTTCCCACCTTTCTAAACTAGTATAGTCCAGTTTTCAGGTTAGTGCTGTGTTACATGTTTCTGTGTTTGCCCATACCTTACTTGGATAGAAGGAAGTTTCTCTGTTCACCTGTGTGAGAGGGGAGCTTTGAGCAGCCTATCTGTCCATGGAGGAGTGGTTTCAGCCCAGAAATTAGTACTTTATTGGCCATTTTGGACTAATTTCTATCTCTTTCATTTCCCTGCTATAAAACCCGCATTTGCATAGTTTTGAGTGCGGGGCAGCGCCGGTTAGCTAGGTATAACTATTCCCAGCTCCACAAAGTCTACTCTTCAATTTTTCCCTTGGAACTAGACACACTTTCAACTTAAGCACTCAAACCATTCACTTCTCAGCTCAGCACTTGCTCAAAACTCATAGCAACCACTAATAAACCTTTGCACTAGATCCCCCCCTATACTGCAGAGAAGTACAAGGCTCTCTATTCGACCTGACCAGCCAATCAGTAAAACAGTTCACTGTACCTCTCCAGGCATGTCCAAAGGGCAGTTTCAGGTGCACTCTCCAGTCCTACTGGCTAATCTGGGCATTTTGAGGCAATGTTACAGCTGCCTCATGTACACAGACAACCCTCTCCTCTACCACCAAACACTAATACATGCGAGAGATGCAATTATACAGCCAAACTGGAGGCTACTACCTCATGAGTGTGCAAACCATTGCTGAATGTGTATATGTGAGGCAGTTAGGTTTGGTCTATTGCTCACATCACTATGTGTATGTCTGACACATACCTGGGATGATATGAGGACTGATGTCAGTAGTAAGCTCTCTCAACCCAAGACTGGACTAGACAGTCAAGAGGAGAAGGGAATTACTTGCATTATACCACCAGTCTCACATAGACCTATGAAACCAGCACTGGCAAAAAACACACATAAATACAAGAAAAGATACTCAGAGGCTCTAAATAAAAATCTGCAAAAGCAACAGAGACCTCCAAAGCAGACATCCAAGCAATCTCCACCCCCCAACACAAACCATGAAACACATACTTCACAAAACTAGTATGGCACGCAATCACAGCCCTTAAGGCAAAATAACATACCCAACACATTAGTAATAGGTGACTCTATAGTCAGGCACACTGATGTCCCACTCACTAGGCTGAACAAGAAGAAGGTTACTGTTAGCTGCCTGTCAGGTGCCAGGATCCACCACATAACACAAGCACTTAGGTCACTCCAGAACAAGTACAAATACGACTCTGTCATTGTCCATGTTGGTGTGAATGATCTGAGCTGTACCTCCCTGGACTACATGAAAAGAGATATGGAGGAGCTCTCTGATCACATAGCCCAGGCCGGTATGACCCTGACCCTGAGTAGCATCCTGCCCTCACCAAGAATGATACCACAGTATAAAGAAAAAAATATCAATTTCAAAAACTGGCTAAGCTTCTGGTGTCATTCAAAAGTGATCCGTTGTCTGTCAGCCTGGAATGACATGCTTGACAAGCCACGCTGCTTCACTGGAGACGGCTTGCACCTGTCACCCTTAGGCTTTCGAATACTGGCCAAGGCTCTTGCCACCCCCAGAGTGCCTTTTTTTAGGCAAGGCTCAAAAGACAAACCCACTGCCATAAATGGCACAAGTAACAAAAAACTGAGGGTAATGCTATTCAATGCCAACCTCAAAATGCACGCACTCAAGGCACTCCTCAGTATGGAGAAAATTGATATATGTGCAGTAACAGAAACTTGGTTTAAGGCTCCAGAGAGCACCCCAGCACTACCAGGCTACAACTCATACTATACATTTCGGCCACAAAACCCGGACCAAAATACAAAAGGTGGGGGCGTATCCATATTCATCAAGGATATCCACACCTCCAGGTTAGTGGCACAGCACGATGCTTCAGAGATCATTCACATGCAACTAACAATGGGCAAAACTGCAATTCAAATTGTAGCTTTCTACAGATCACTCACCATGTCCCAGGACCCCCATTCTGCATTTCTGGAAACACTGGGAAACATAAAGGTCCTACCAAACACCCTGATATTGGGTGATTTCAATTACCCAAACATTAACTGGGAGATCTACTCAAGTACTAACTCCCTTGCCCAACATTTCTTAGGATTTATAAACTGAAATGCCCTGGATCAACTGGTCAACACCCCCACAAGAGGACCTGGTCATCACCAACATGGGCGACCAGTGTTCCACACCGGAGGTGAACCCCTCGCTGGTTAGATTTGACCATAAACTAATCACTCTGGATATCTACATTCTGTCCTCACATCTGGTCAAAGAAACCACTGTGAAAAACTTTTCAAAAGCAAACAACTTCACGTTACTTAAGACCGAGGTGGAAAGTTTCAAAGCCCGCATGCCAAAGGATAACGCTGTACAAGCTGCAAAATCCTTTACTAATGCACTCAATGGGCACCTACAAGAATGCATGGATCATGCTATCTCAAGCAAAACCAAGACTCACTCCTCCAAGAAAAGGAAACCAGTCTGGTGGACCCCTCCCATAAACAAGCTATACAATAGAAGGAGGAAACTAGTACAGAAAAGAGTAAAATCCAAAGAAGGGACGACATCCCTGATCAGTATCAGCAAGAAACTACGACCCCTCATAAAAATCATCCAAGGCTAGCTTCGAATTAAAATTGCCAAGGACGCCAAAGGTAACCACAAGGCATTCTTTAGCTATGTCAAGAATCTAAGTGGCAATGCTTAGATCTGCTCGGAGTTAGTGCAGAATGGCACAAAATACACTGAACCAACTGATATCGCCAACATCCTGGCAGACAGGTTCAGTGCAAACTTCACCTCCCTCTCACCCACAAAAGGGCCCATAACCATACCAGAAGAATGTAGTGCCCCTGAAATCACAGACACTCAGGTTAAAACAGCCCTCTCCAAAGCCAAAAACACAGCATCAATGGGACCGGATGGTGTTCCAGGCTGTGTCCTACATGAGCTCAAAGATGAACTAACCCCTCACCTAAACACACTGTTCAAACTCAGCCTCTCCACAGGCTACATGCCCATAGAGTGGCACACAGCAACGGTTATTCTGCTCCACAAAGGTAGAGCCACAACAGACCCCGGGAACTATCACCCTATAAGCCTGACTAGCTTGGTCTGGAAGGCTATAAAGGGCATCATCATGGATCTCATAAACAGAGACACTGGGAACCTCCAAACACTAGACCCTACCCAGTTTGGCTTTATTAAGGGTAGAGCATGCCTCCTAAACCAGGTGGACTTCTTTGAGGCAGTTACCAAAGCTATAGACAAGGGAAAGGTGGTCCACACAGCCTACCTAGACCTCACAAAGGCCTTCAACACCATTCCCCATTCAGGTATTATAGACAAGCTCACCAGCCTGAATATAACCCCCTACATCATGAGATGGGTTGCCAACTGGCTCACGGACAGAACCCACATTGTAAGAGTTATGGGAGCTAGGTCTGACTCTAAACCGGTTACAAGTGGCGTTCCTCAGGGCTCAGTCCTAGGACCCCTCCTGTTCGGCATATACTTCTCAGAGGTACATGCAAGCACAGAGGACTATGGTTGACCAAGTTTGCAGATGACTGCAAACTAGGGGCTATAACTGACTCTCCAGCAGACACAGACATCCTCCAAAAGGGTCTCACTGAGACAGATATCTGGTGTCAAAACCATGGCCTCAAGCAAAATGCCAAAAAGTGCATAGTCATCCCCTTTGGAAAAAACAAAGTGCACACAAACTACCACATAGTTGGTAGCCCCCTAAATATGGAAGATGTAATAAGGGATCTGGGGACCCAAGTAGATAATAACCTCTCCTTTGATAATCACATTGCCAAAGTAGTTAGAAAATCCTTCTATGTGGCCCACCTAATCACAAAAGGGTTTGCATCCAGATCAAAAGAGGTCATTGTGCCCCTCTACACATCACTCATCAGATCCATCATAGACTACAACGCCCCATTTGGGATGTACCTTACAAGACACCTGCAACAGCTGGAAAGACCACAGAAGTACCTCACCAAGAGGATCACTGGCCTCAAACAGATGCCCTATGCAGCTCGACTGAAGAAACTCCAGCTGTACTCAGTTGCATACCGCCTACTCAGAGGTGATCTCTGCCTGACATACAAGGCCATGTCCAACCCAGAATTGATGGACATGCTCCACCTGAAGAAAACCATTTCCCCTCGAGCCACATGCTCTGTGGATCTAAACCTCACCACAACAATAAATAGGACGTGCTGGAGGGATAGATTCCTGTCCCAGAGACTTCCCATGCTCTGGAACAAGATTCTAATCTACATTAGGCAGAGCTCCTCATTAACCCTCTTCAAGAGAAACCTTGATGAGTGTATGGGAAACAGAATGTTTACCCCAGGATCACTTCAATGGCTCTGCTGGACAGAGGTACAGGGAACTAATCTAAAGGGGTGGTGAAAGCCAACACATTCCAGCTAGGCTTATAAATGCCTCTGGACATATAGCCTAGTACCTACCTATGAACCTATGAACCTATGAACCTATAAGGGGAGGTGATCAAAATATGGGACATATATTTTGGCAGACAGGAGTTAGTGTTTTAGGGACCACACTTGGCAAACAGAAAATGGTACACAAATGAAAAATGAAATGTTGGGGGAGGTAAAGAAACTTGTACATACATGAAAGACTTTTAAAGTTTCACACAAGAAAAAAAGTATATTTTTTTCATTTAGTGTTGTTAGTTAAGTTTGGATATTTATAATGAATATTGCCATTTCCAGCATAAAAAGAAAAAAAAGTGTTATTAGAATAACAACTTGAATATATTTGTGGCTCAAGGTTGAATCCCATTAAAAGAGGCATCCAAATTTGTAGAAGAAAATAAGTTTGGTTGGTTTGATAAAAGCAGTAGTGCATTTAACATCCCTGAATTATATACTGTGTATATTGAAAATACGTACGAAATAGAAAACTTTATATAGAGGTGTTGTGGGTAAATTATAAAGAGGTCTGGGAAATTTAGAAAAATGGAAGACAGAGAGAGAGAAATAAAGTGTGCATAAGGTAATGGAAGAATACTTTAATAAAATATGGATGTGAAATTATGTACTGAGGAAAATATAGGAACAAGCCAGGAATGTCATGAAAAGAAAATGGAGTAGAATTATTAAGAACACCTCCCCGACCGTTTTTATTAGTGTGTGCTAACTCTAACCATAACTCCAACCCTATACTTTACCTTATGAAAAAAAAAAAACTTTCCTTAACACCACAACTATTCAGACAAATTGTATCTAAAATTAGTGTTAAGTAAGGGGGGATGCAGTAGATATATGTGAAGGCTTGCCCTTCTCCAAAAGCCTCTTTTTAATGTGCATTTTACTGCATAACGTTTTCTATTAAATCTAATTCATCAAAAAAAAAAAAAAAAAGTTACCAGTCGAATCAGTTTTCAACCATTCATGCTTTTTGGATTCAACCAAATGCCATTCCATCAGATAAATCTCAAGATGCACTCGCTCAAAGCACTCCTCAAAATGGAGAACATCGACATTTGTGCTGTAACGGAGACCTGGTTTAAAGCGGCAGACAGCACCCCTGAGCTACCAGGCTATAACTCATTATATACCTTTTGGACCCTAAACATGGACTGTAGCTCCAAAGGTGGTGGTGTCTCCATATTAGTAATGGATATGCACACCTCCAGACTAGTTGCCCAGCATAATGCATCTGAGGTACTTCAGGTATGACTAACATTGGGTAAGATGGCGATCCAGGTCATAGCCTGCTATAGGTCCCCAACCATGTCCCTAGACTTTCACTCCACATTCCTAAGCACCCTGGAATCTGGCAAGGTCCAACCCAACACTCTCATACTAGGAGACTTCAACTACCCCTCCATCAACTGGGAGAACTACTCAAGCAACAATACACTGGCCCAACGCTTCCTGGAATTCATCAATTCCAATGCCCTGGACCAGCTCATTCTGACCCCCACTAGAGGAAGCAACATCCTTGACCTGGTTATTACTAACATAGGTAACCGTTGCTCTACACCAGTAGTCAATCCCTCCCTGGTCAGATGTGACCATAAACTAATCACCATGAAAATCCACATCTCACCCACACCCCCTACAAAGGTAACTACCTTGAAAAACTTCTCCAAATCTGACTTTGGGCTCCTAAAAACAGAAGTGGCTCACATCACGGCACCCATGCCAATGGAAAATAGCTGCATGACTGCTGAAACATACACCAATGCACTCTACGAACATGTACATAAATGCATGGAACTAGCCATACCCAACAGAACCAAGACACTCTCCTCCAAAAAAATGAAGCCAATCTGGTGGTCCCCTGCCATTAATAAACTCTACAACAGAAAGAAGAAACTTTTGCAGAAAAAGGTGAAGTCCCAAAACTGGAAAAACACCCTTATTAGCCTCAACAAAAAGTTGAGATCCCTCATCAAATCCTCTAAAGCCAGCTATGAAGGCAGAATTGCAGCAGACAGTAAAAACAATCACAAAGCCTTGTATAGTTATATCAAGAACCTTCACGGCAATGCCCAGATTTGCTCTGAGTTACTGCACAATGGTACCTCCTATACTGAACCAACACATATTGCCAACATACTGGCGGACAGATTCAGTGCCAACTTTACCCCTCTCTCCCCCTCAAAGGACCAATCACAATACCAGAAGAATGCCAGGCACCCAGCATTACTGCAGCACAGATTAAAGCTGTATTGTCCAAGACCAAGAATACAGCTTCCATGAGACCTGATAATATCCCTGGCTGTGTTCTATATGAACTACAAAGTGAACTGGCACTACATCTGTGTGCCTTGTTCAGTCACAGCCTCACCTCCGGCTTTGTCCCTACTGAATGGCGCACTGCTACAGTCATCCCTCTCCTTAAAGGGGGAGCAACTACAGACCCTGGAAATTATCATCCCATTAGCCTGATGAGGCTGATATTTAAAGCTATAGAGCGCATCATCATGGACCTGATTGACAAAGATATAGGAAATCTCCAAACTTTAGACCCCATGCAATTTGGCTTTGTGAAAGGGAGATCATGCCTACTCAACCTGTTTGACTTATTTGAGTCAGTCACCAGGGCTGTGGATGAAGGTAAGCCTACCTCAATCTTGCCAAGGCTTTTGATACCATTCCTCACTTGGGAATTATTGAAAATCTCACCAAACTAGGCATCAACCCCTGTATCACTAGATGGGTTGCAAATTGGCTCAATGATAGAACACACAGTGTGAAAGTAGTAGACTCCAAGTCATACTGCTGACCAGTCATGCATGGAGTCCAACAGGGATTGGTCCTGGGTCCTCTCCTGTCCGGCATCTACTTCTCAGAAGTCCAGGCTAACACAAAGGGACTCTGGCTGACCATGTTCACAGATGACTGCAAGCTGAGAGCCATTATTAACTCTTCAAGTGATGCAGATATCCTACAGAAAGGTCTTACTGAGACCAATGACTGTTGTCGAAACCATGGCCTTAAGCTTAATGCCAAAAAATGTGTCATCATCCCCTTTGGAAAAAACTCAGTTCCCATTAATTACCATTTTGATGGGAGCCCACTGAACAATGAAGGCCTCATAAGAGATTTGGGGATGCAGGTTGACTGGAACCTCTCTGACCACCACTTTGCTACTGTGGTCAGAAAGTCCTTCTATGTAGCACATCTCATTACCAAGGGTTTTGCATTGAGGAAGAAAGAGGCAATTGTCTCTCTCTACTCTTCCCTCATTAGACCAATCATTGAGTATAATGCCCCATTTGGCATGTACGCCACTAGACACCTACAACAGCTGGAGAGGCCACAGAAGTACCTCACAATGAGGAACCTAGGCATTAAACACATGTCCTACATGGACAGACTCAAACGACTCCAGCTATTCTCTGTCTCATATCACCTACTTAGAGGCAATCTTTGCTTGACTTACAGAAGCCATGTATGACCCAGCGCTGTTAGAAATGGTACATCTAAAGAAATCCCAATCTCTCCACACCACATGCTCCAGAGACCTCAACCTCATTACCACAATAAACAGAACATGCTGGAGGGACAGGTTCCTCACCCAGAGACTGCTCGTGCTCTGGAATAGACTTCCCATACATGTCAAGCAGAGCACCTCACTGTCCCTCTTCAAGAAAAATCTTGATGAGTGGATGGGTAATAGAAAGTTCTCCCCGGGGATCACTCCAGTGGATCTACTTGATAGAGACCCTGGGAACTAATATTGGGCAGCATGATTCCAGGACACTTCTATGGGCTAGGCTTGTAAAGGCTCCAGAGCCATTAGTCTAGTACACACCTATGAACCTATGTATGCTAATCAGTCTATAGATACCTGCTTTGGCAATTACTTGTTTAAAGATGACCACTGCTGGTAGACACTGTGCATCACTTCATTCTCTAAAGGTGGACTATGTTTGTTTCCATTGCCTTACCTAGAAGAACATCTGCCAATTCACTTAGCACCTGGGGTAGCTCATGTGTTTAAGGTTATTTTTCTGTACCTCCTTTCTAGTTTCCTTCTGGCCTGTATATATTTCTCTGGGTTCCATTGGTTTAATTGACAGGAAGTTTGGTCAACATTGACATTTGTTCAACTCTACGTATATTTGACAAGTATGCAAGAATGGCAGTGCCCGAGAAGGGGAATATTCCCTTTCCCTGGGGATTGTTTGATCTCATAGTTAGTATATATAATTACTGTTGATTGTGGGGGGGGGGGGGGTTGTTTATGTTTTTGTCTGAAGTAATATTTGCATGAGCTGAGAAGGAACCTCAGCACATGCATACTAGGAAGTCGACATTTCCATTTTCAATGTAGAGTGATTTACATTCCAGATGTCAACATTTGTGTTAGTTAACCATCTCAAGGTAGATCATTTCTTCATTCTTTACCACTTTACTCATCCAAAACTAGTATCCTAGCTTCTCATTGCTTTGTGATTACTGTGCTAAAGAACTCATCCAGTATATTATCACGTATCCTACTTCATTCTAACATCATAACACCAGTAACATAATTTCATGCTGAAATTTCACTTCATCCACCCATACAAGTGAAAAATAGCTTTCATATTTCTTTTGTTTTCTCTAGTTATCTCATTCTGTAGGCCTCTCTTGTCCTGAAAAATGAATGTATCTGCATGTCTCCAAGTAATTTCCTGGATCCCCTTTTTTACTTTTTAGTTGTGTTGTGGATCCTCATCTGTACCCACATAATTTCCTTTTAGTCAGTTTCTTTATTCTTTTACTATTCTGGCCTAGTCTCCTAAAACATATTCATTTTCTTTTTATTTGTTTATTTTCTTTTGTCAACAGGGTTAATCTGGATATATAAGGCATAATTTTAGGGGACTCAACGTTGTATTCAAACTGAGTAGAGGAAATTTGGCCTGTACACTGTGGAAATTCCCTTACACTGTGGAGTAACGGGAGATTTCAATATAGCAGAGACTACCTGACAAAGGAGAGGAAGAGATGTAAATGTTGGCTGGGAATGAGGCCTGTGGCTTGGAGGACCACAGAAGTAAGCTTTAATTAGAATGTGTTATGAGTCTGAATGGGAAAACAGAGATAACTAACTGACATAGCATCAACAAGGGAAGAGACTGCTGTGTGAGAAAGGTATTTTTTATTTTCCTTATATTCTTTCTTATATTACTTCTTGTTTGATTGCAGAATTTATTTTTAGTGCAATATGTTAAAGTATTGAAAGTTCTGGTTAGCACAGAAGAAATGTGTGTCATTTAGTGAGTCATAGAATTAAAAGCTAATTACTCAAGAAATGGAGGGGCTAGAGACCAGTATTTGCATTTAAAGGAAAGGAAAACATTCCAAGATTTCCAAGGGAAAATTGAATGAAACAGTCTCTGCTATAGAACAAACCGGTGTGTGGGGAAAAAATTTCCAAGTCACCCACCCATTTGTTTCTAAAGTCAGAGACTCATGCATTTTCTTCCCTTATGTTAATTTGTTCACAAAATTCCTTCCATCTACTCTTTTATTGGCTGTTATTTCTAAGGACAAACGTATTTATGTATTTATTTTTTTGTGGAGGTACCTCCATACTTTTCCATAGTATTCCAGAGACCCGGAATATCGAGTATCCATAACTAACTAAAGGTGAAAGCAATTATCATCAGATAAATTTCACTGAAAATTGATCCCCTTTACAAATGTTGCTAAGCTGATTGTGGCCTCAGTTTTCACTTTTTTACAATGATTTTTGATATATACTCTTTGTTGACTGCATTAGCCATTATTTTTTTAACAATTTGTAGTTCCTCCTCCAACAAAAAAGAAAGACAAAAATATAACTACCTGTCAGTCACAGTCACCATGGAGTCCTCATCCTTAGCCTTCCTGCTATCACTCTGATTTGTCTATCAGCTGTGTCATGTTTAGTTCTAACTGGTACCACCTGAAAGAGATGCATCTATTTATCTAAACTGGAGGTGAATCTCTCCATTCACCTACTGTTAGTAAACAGACCCATAACAAAACTATATTACCTCTAATGATGGATTATAATAGGGGTCATTTGACCCCCAACTCTGGGGGACCCATAACCAGCCACTCAGTTTAAGCAAGAGAATCAAGTTTAGTTATACTTATTTATTTGTCCTTGTTGACCAGGTAATGGCCATTATCAGTGTAGACCCTGGGAGAAAAGCTGCATTTGCTTACATTGCATTATGCCAGTTAAACACAGAGTAGTTACACTTCTGTTTGCATTTATACAAAACAGTAGTTAAATTTATACATTATAAGATTTTACAGAGGTGGAAGTTAATAAAAGAGAAAGCTTGCATACAACTTAGTAGATTGTATAGGCAGCAGTTATGTATAAACATTGTTTTGTCATTTCAGTGAGAAGCTGAGAATATTCTGTTTAAGGAGAGTATTTGGAGAATACCATATTGTGAGCACAAAGTTTTAACCTGGTGATGAGCATGTGCACTACCAGGACTGGTTAAGATGTTGTTTAAACAGTGGCTTAAAACTACCGAGTTTGTCAGACAGTTTTATTTGTGTGGGGATATTATTCCAGATTTTAACAATGTATTGGAGGAGAGCAATTCTCCTGCAATATTCCTTGACTTGTTTGTAAGTAATATGAATTTGTTACTAGAATGGAGGTTCCATACTGGACCTAGTTTTGTAGTGCAGGGTATTTTTCTGGATGATGAATGAATTTGTGTGCTGTAGTTAGTTGTGAATATGTTAAGTAGTTGTGCAGCTCAAGCCAGTTTAATTGCTTTAAGCTATGACAATGATGGATCCTATGAGGGAGACTGGTGGTAAATTTAACTATTTTATTTTTGCAGGAGGCAAGTTTCTTTCTTTTAATATTGTTTAAATTAGTTAAAATAGAAGTGGCATATAAGAGAGTTAGCAGTAAGAGGTCGTGGCTAGAGTTTTTCTTGCAGTAAGTAAGAAATCCTTTTTTCCCTATAAACGCAGCCTAGTTTATTTGTGTATAGATTTAATGGTGTGCAGTATATTTTATTATTTATTTATTTATTATTTGTTAACATGGGTGACCATTGCTCTACACCAGTAGTCAATCCCTCCCTGGTTAGATCTGACCATAAACTAATCACCATGGAAATCCACATCTCACCCACACCCCCTGCAAAGATAACCACCTTGAAAAGCCTCTCCAAAGCTGACTTTGGGCTCCTAAAAATAGAGGTGGAATGAAGTCAATTTTCAGTGGAAGCCCAGGATGCATGTCTGTGCAACCTGGGAGGAATCCCACATAAACACAGGGAGGACATGCCGACTCTACACAGAAGGCACCCCAGCCAAGAATCGAACTGGAGAACCTCTTGTTGTGAGGCAACAATGCTCCCACTGAACCACTGCACCGTCCTGCTGGTTATATCTGAGATTGTCATCTCTTATAACACCTAGATGTTTACTGTGAGTTACAGTTTCAATGACATTATTTGCTGCCTTTATGGTAAAAGATTGCTTTTGATCTTGGCAACTTTTGAGGTAAAAAACATTAACTTAGTTTTCTTGGGATTGAATAAGAAGTTTGATTCTTTGAGCCAGGTTTCTAGAGAGAATGGGTAATGTCTTGGAGCTTTTTTATTGTTGAGACTGCACATATTAATGTTGAGTCATCTGCATACTCAACTAAACTAGTATGGTGAGTGGAGGTGTGGAGGTTATTAATAAATATATTAAATAGGAGAGGACCCAGGATAGAGCCCTGAGGGACACCTGTAGTAACTGGTTGAAAAAATGAGACTCCGTAAGAATGACATGCAATGGCTTCTATTTGCACATGCACATCACTGACTACATGCTGCTGCCATTTTAAATAAGCTGCAATCTACAGCTTTTTGCTTATTGCCGTGACTGCTGTCTTACAGTTAGTTGGTGTGGCAGAGCAGAAAGCCCTGATATAGAAACAGAATAATGGATTAATAGGTAGTCACAGTCAAAGGACTGTAGTGGGATGCTGTCATGTGAGTTAAAGGTATTTTTCTTGAGATCTGAGTAGACAACCAGATACTGGGCAGCAGTACATGCTAAGCAGGTTCACTGTATTCTTGAAGAGTATATAAGGTGCATACCTAACCTCTTAATTGTCCCTGATTTTCAGAATGTCTTCAGTTTTGTTTTATGTTTTTGCCCCATCCTTTGCAAATTATATAATTTTCTTGGTAAATCACTGAAAATGACTACCTGTCAATAATTCCAAACATTAATTACAATTTCATTATTTTAATTGGTCAGAAGATTAGCTGGGGGCATGCAAGTAGGAAGAAAATTCATATCAGTGCAAAACCCGATGAACTATTAATTTTTTAAAGCAGTGTAACGTTTGAAAGTTGTACCAGATTGTTGGCCTTTGTCTTTCATTATTTTTTAGCTCATTTGTGATCCTTGAACAAAGAAGTTGAGAGCTATGAGTAGGTCTCCTCAGCAGCAGCTCATATTTTTGTCCTGGTTTTCTAGAATACCCCTGATGTCGCCTCATATGCCTGCTGTTGTTTGCTCACTATTCCAGCATTGCATGATTAGTGTGATCTGTGTGATGCAACATGGAATACATTGATGTGTGGCAACTATTTGTGTGGACCAAAGATTAAATGCACTACATGGTTCATAGGTTCATAGGTTCATAGAAGGATACTAGGCTAGTGGCTCTAGAGCCCCTAAAAGCCTAGCCATATTTATCCTGAGTTTCCCCAATTGTCGTGGTTAGTTGAAGTTTGCAGAAGCAATGTTCTGTGGTAGTTAATAATGACATTTTCTGTCCAAGATGGACATGGGCACCACTGGAGGAGTGAATTTACAGTCACCCATCCATACATCTAGCTTACATTTGAAAAGGGTCAGGGAGGGGCCCTGTTTCACATGAACTGGAAGTGGCAGTCTCTGGCAGATGTATCTGTCTCTCCAGCATGACCTGCTCCTGTCAGAGGCTAGGTTAAGATCCCCGGAGTGAGTGACCCTTGTGCAGTTCAATTTATAAATGTGTAGCATTTCCATCAGGGCTGGGTCAGAGACTGCCCTGTAATTCAGGCATAGGTCACCCCTTAGCAACCTGGAGGAGACAGGATACAGTGACAAAACTTTCAGTCTTTATATGTAAGACTTGTTTTCTGTACTGTGAGCATTGTACTCATTTATTGGTCTGATGAGGGCAGAACATAATGGAATTATAACATCCTTAGATATAGATGTGATCCCTTTATTTATAAAATATGCCACATAGAAGGATTTCCTTACTACTGTGGATATGTGGTGGTCAAAGTTCAGGTTGCTGTAAACCTGAGTACTCAGATAATGTACTAATGTTTCTAGGTACTGTCTATAATGCAATTAGCAGGGATGTCAGCTTTCCTATAGGGAATAATAATGCATTTTTTGCATTTTGCTTTAATTTGTGGCTTTGCAACAATCATTTGTCTGTGTTAACCTAGTGTGCAGTATGTTAACATTGTTGGGGAACTCAGTGATTGCTCCCAGTTTGCAGTCATCAGCAAACTTGATCAGCCACAAGCCATCCAAGTTTGCAGGAACATTTGAGAAATAAATTCTGAGCAATAAGAGGCCCTGCACAGAACTCTGTGGTACACAACAGTATGTGCCCTGTCGGTGAGCCAGCTGGCTTCCTAGCCATCTGGTAATTTAGGGGTTTTCTGTATAATTTGTGAGTTTGTGATTGTGTCAAATGCCTTGACTAGGTCAAGATAGGTAGTATGCACTGTCTTTCCTTCGTCCAGGATCTTGGTGACTTTCTGGAAGAAGCCAACCATGTTTAACAGGCATGATCTACCTTTAAGTAATCCAAACTGGGTTGGGTCCAGAGTTTGGAGATTACATATGTCCTTGTTAATAAGGTCCATAGTGATTCTTTCCATGGCCTTACAGATGAGGCTAGTCAAGCTTATATGCCTATAATTCCCAGGATTGGTTAATGGTCACCCTTTGTGCCAAGGGATTATTTTTCCTGTCTTTCATTCTGCCAGAACATAGCCAGTTCACAGGCTGTGGTTAAACAGGGATCCAAGTGGGGTCTGCTAGGTCATGTTTTAAGTTGTTTAAAAGGCAACTTTGGGTGTTGCCTGGTCCCATTGATGGCAGGTTTTTGGCCTTGGAGAGCACCAAGTTGACCTGCTCTCTTGAAATAATAGGCTGAGAAATGGTGGCAGGCATACTTTGGGATGACTGGAGGGGACAGGGAAGTGAAGACTGCTCTGAATCTGTCAGCTAGTAGGTTGGTTATTATCTTCAGTTGAGTATGGGTGGTGACAGGCACAACCATTTCAGCACATAGGGCAAGGCTGATCAATAAGGCAACACTCATCACTTCACAAGTGAGTTACAGAGCAGCAGAAAAGCTAGGAGGGGTTTCAGTGACAACTGTTTAGGGAAAATGAGCTTCTAGATTTTTGCATCTAAGCACTGATAACCACTCCTGAATGAAGAGTAGAACCATGCAAATGTGAGGCTTAGATAGAAGCAAAGACAAAGAAGTTTTAAGTTTACTACCAATCAGGAAAGTGCACAATAATCCTTTCACCAGCAAGCCCCAACTCACACAAGTTAGATCAGCACATTTCTGCCACAAGGGTGCAGAAATATACCTTCTTAATGTAGAATAGCTGGCTTAGAGCCCAAATGTAACAAGGCTACACAAAGTATCTGCAACAGCCCTGTAACTAACAGATACAATGTAATACAGTTTAGCTAACTACTTAAAGAAGCAGTAGACAGTACAGTTTTTCTTTTGCCAGAAAGTGCAAAAATAACAGCAAATAGCTTAAGAAACTGATAAAGTACAGTCACAGTGTATAAGAGAAGTGCAAACAATATGTATTTCTGTTTTTTCAGTAGTGGATTCCTCCAGGTGAAAGCAGATTCTCAGCTATCAGTAACAAAGTTGTTAAACAATGAACAACTCTTAGTATCTATTCCAAAACCTGCACAAATGCAAGGCTTAAATATGAGCAAAGAGGAACAAGTTTGAAGCTAACTACCACTCAGGAGACCACACAACAAGCCTTCCACCAGTGGTCCCGAAACTCAGATAAGGTAGATCAGAACACTTCTGCCACAAGGGTGCAGAAAAACACCATCATAATGTAGAATAGCTGGTTTTGAGCCCAAGTGTAACAACACCACACAAACTGCCTACAACAACAACCTTCACCTAACAGATACGATGTAATACTGTGCAATTAACTAGTCAATGAAGGTGCAGACAGTGTGCTTTTTTTTAAACTGCTGAATTACAATCACAGTATATAAGAGAAGTGCAAAAAGATACTTAGTGCTTGTTTGCGTGTTTACCAGCTGAGATAGACCAAGTAAACACCTACACGCACTACATAAATAATCCTAGTGCTCCTAATGTAAAAGCACAGTAAATGAGTGTCCAGAGTAAAATGCTACCACAGACAAACATAAAGATATGGATGCAGCTTATAAAAGTGTGATTATTCAATAAAATTAGTTCACTTTGTATAAATGAGCCAAGAGCTGCTCAATTATATAGAATTTATAAATGCACTAAAAACAAGATAAGCTGATTAATAACCCCCCTGTCAATAAAACTACATGCAGAAATATCAAGTGTTTCTCCAACCTAAACATACCAGGCTACCTGCCAGTGTACTAGATGAAATATCCACTGGCATCTTGATGTAAAAACAAGTGCTTGCTATTGTATAGAAATGCACTACTTTATCCAACAGCTAGCTAGATAATGAATTCAGAGCATGTAAATCAGTAGAACAGACAATGAGAGGCAAAATTTACTTTTTCAAGATATCAACAGCAGTGTAGAAAGAGAGAAGCTTATTAAACTCAACTTACAGTAGGGGTGGGCAGCTTAAAATCACCAGGTTTAAAAAAAACAGCTTCACAAAGGAGAGGGTGCATGGAAAAACTATCAGGCAGTCACAAGCAGTGATTTAGTTTATGCAGGCTTGAAAATTTTTCAGGAAAAGACAAAGGTCCAGAAATTCACTGTACATTTATGTATCACTCAATAGATAATTAACTAAAAAAAACATGTGAAATGAGAAGCCTAGATAATTTAAGTGCATATCTTTCATACAGAACAAAAACACCAAGCCAAGAAGATTTCTTAAAACAGAAAACAAAATGGAGCTGGTAAAACAGAAAGCAGCTCTGTCAGTCACAGACAAAAAATATAGATTTACTTTCCTCACCCAGCAAGCAATTATCAGCAGTGCTTTAGTTTATGCAGGCTTGAAATCTTTCAGTAAAAGACCATCAGTTTTATCACTGTCAGGCATATGGAGTTTACAGAGAAGGGACTGTAACTACTGGGTGGGGGGTCTGTCTACCTGTGAATGAAAATAACTAAACCTCTTGTCATTTGCTCAGCATAAGCAGTTACTAATCTTGCTTTGCAAGAGTATGTGCATTTTTGAGGTGTAAGATGGGCTACTTTACTGTGAGTATTATGTATTTTAATGAAGCAAACTTGAAGTATATTACTGGGATTGTTATTATTATTATTATTAGTAGTAGTAGTAGTATCATTATTATTATTATTTATTTTACCACAGTCATATATATTAGGTATTATTGATCAGGAAAGTGACTGCAATTGGTGGGTACAAAGACCATCTGTAAATAAAAGTGGCCTATCCCTCCTGTTGTTTGATAACTGGCAATCAACAATCACCTCTTCTGAAGAGGCTGAAGTAGCGTATTTTATTTTCTGAAATCATTGGGAAATTAGTATTGCTATGGCTTGTGTGTGTGTGAAAATTATTATTAATAATAATAATAATAATAATAATAATAATAATAATAATAATAATAATATAACTGATTTCTATACAGAAAAACAAACAAAATCACCAGGCATGCACATAAGTCTTTTGGGTAACAGTAAAAAGAAAAAGGAAATTAAAACAGCAAGTCAGCTTTCAAAAATAAGTCACAGATGTATTGTAGAACTTCCAGGCTCTTACTGTTGCTGGAGAGCCAGTGGCCATCCCAGCACAGGCAGTATAAATGGATTCTGACAAAGGTTTTATAGTGGACTCTGGTATGAGCCTCACCTAGTCCAAAACTAACCCTGTTTACAAGGGTGCACATATGACTGAGGTTGATATTAGTCAATGTAGTCATTATTTATTTTTCTTTTCAGAAAGTCAGTGTAGTTTCACTGCGTACAATTTAGGAGCAACAATTTGGAATATATTACTATGATTTTTACTTTTTTCCACTTTCCGTACAGTCAAACATTAGGCACTTACACTGATGGTTGATTTTTGGAGGTAGGGGTAAGGATGCATGATGTTTATATACTACTAATGGCAACAGTTTTAAATACATTACATTCTCTTTATTCTTTCAGTTTCAATATACTCTAATATTTGAAGAATGCAAAGAAAGTGATTTTTCTGTGAGTAGGGAGGAGGAGACATACTGAGCATATGTATGACAGGCATGTCTACTTCACTTGACCTAAATTTCATTTGACTGACACCCAGTTGACCTAAATTTCATTTGACCTAAAACTTATTTGACTGGCTCCCATTTCACCAGCAGCTTACAATGGGTAAATTTCAACATACTAAATCTTAAACCATAGAGAAGCACACTTAGAACACCAATAACTAACCATTTCCAGAACTTAAAAACTACTTACTAACCCCCTTAACAGAAATGGGACAATGTACAACCAAACTAGTTGGGGAGCCATGCCTCCCTCACCCCCTAATTATATATACTAACTCCAGGATCATACTACAGTGGGGAAAAGGGCATATACCTTTAACTTGCCTTACAGTACACGCTACCACTACTGCTGGGAACACACAAAACATTCACCAAATTACTTTAGATACCTCCCATAAAAATGTAAATAGAAAAACTGTCATTTAGAAACACTACAACACTACTTTCTACATGACTATTGGAATTCTAACAGCCAACACTATAAGTTACAGTAATTCTTTTTATCATAAGTCACAGGTGAAGGAAAACCCACAAAAAGCTTATGTCTTACGTCTTACATGTCAGTGAAATGGGTGTCAGTCAAATGAGTTTTAGGTCAAATGAAATTTAGGTCAGTTGGGTGTTGGTCAAATGGGTGTCAGTCAAATGAAATTTAGGTCAAGTGAAGTAGATCCATGACAGGCGCACCTGACCACATACTCATGCACATGCAGCCATTTGTGTCTTACATTCATCCCAGTCTAGCAACAAAGAGAGATATACAGAAGGTGCATTTTTGTGAGGAAGTAGGTAGGCCATCTCTAATCCCAGATGTGGTTTATATAGCCTCTTAAGCATTTGTCTTCTGAGTTTATTGTGAATTTCTATATTGTCATTTTTGATCAATTAAACCTTGGATACAACTTTCTGTCCATCCTTAAAAAAATAAGACTTAATTTCTTGCCCCGTTATTTTGGTTCAGACCCTTTCTAGATCAAAAAGTTGGAAAAATGCTCTAGAATGCACATCAGGGCACTCATAACCCCATGGTCTCTAGACCCATGGCTTAAATTCAGTTATTTTCCACACTTATTAGACTGTAGTCTTACCTGATTAGAATGTGTTAAAGGAATGCAGAAAAAAAGATGACAAATAAGACAAAGGAAGAAAAGGAAGACAAACATAATCTTGATTACATGGGGAGGCCAGGATTGGGGGACCAGAGAGAGAGAGAGAGAGAGCACTGGAAGATGTGCACTGTGGGAACAGTGGGCAGTGGGCCATCTGGAAGTTCTTGTCATGGGGATTGCTTCACCAAAGGCTGGCCCTTTATATAAAGAATGTCAAGAGTAATGATGAATTGCAAGACACCAGAGATAGGGTAGTGACAGTAAAGATGGCCTTAAGAAGCCATAAAGGTGCAAGTTGCTGAGCTCTGTTCCAGTACATTAAAATTAGTTACCTTTTTCCATTTTAAAACTGAAAAATGAGAAAGAGCAATGACTATTCCAGTAATGCTAGTAAAAGATAAGTATCTGTACATTTACTTTATAAAGTATTAAGTTTTTTTTCCCAAACCCTCCATGATCCTAGTCTTATTAATGAAGTAGAGAGGCTACTGTTAGAATTTTTTTAAATTTATTTATTTACAAGTTGTTGACTGGGTTAGTGTCACTTGGTCAATGACCTCTTTTCAAAAGAGACCCAAGGTAGCCAGGGCACCAGGGAACTTTCACGACTCTTTTCCATATTCATTTTGAAATATCAGGCAGGCATTGGGTATTATCCCAGGAAAGGCTTTGGTGTGTAACTTAAGTGATTTATTGCTGAGTAAAGCTGAAGAAAAGCTGTTAACTTGCTATGCACCATTCACACCAAAACTTATACAGGAATCCTTTCAGGTAGAATGCCCTTGTGTAAGATTTAAGGCCATGCTACTATTGGTGGGTAATTTTATTTGTTTTTGATGTAAATGGGGTACATAAGCAGGAATATGATGTCAAATGGGGTTAGGAAATTTTGACAGTGGATGAACTGGTTAGCTTAGCTAAGGAGGCTTGAGGAAATAAAAAACATTATTAATTTTATTTTTATAATATGATGTTTTGATAGTTCTGTAGAGTTGGAAGAAATTGTTAGGTTAATAAATGTTGTCTTCTGTCTTACTAGAAAAATGCTCAAGAAATTCATATTTAAAAATGAATACACAGAGTTTGGTTTATTAAAAATAGATATAAATGAGGTAGGTCAGTATACATTCAGGAAAATTAATCCAAAAGAACATGCGCATTTATGTGAGTTCTATAAAGAAAGTGTGAGTGTGTGTGTGTGTGTGTGTGTGTGTGTGTGTGTGTGTGTGTGTGTGTGTGTGTGTGTGTGTGTGTGTGTGTGTGTGTGTGTGTGTGTGTGTGTGTGTGTGCATTTCTTACCAAATCTCAAGAACATGACTTCTGCATATGCTGAGATAGTAAAGAAATCCTTTCCTAAGATTCCTAATCCTTATAGACATACTACTAGCTTATCACAGCCATGTAGCATAGACAATAACACCAGACCCCCATCCTCTTCACACCTGGTGTTATTAAAAGACACCTGCCCTGCAAGCCTTTAGCCTAATTTCCCAAATGTTTGTAGAATGTTCCAACAATGTCTTAGTCAGTGGTGAATCCATTGTAAGACTCACTGACACAGCACTTAATAGGCAAAGGACAGAGTGATGGCTGCCTCTCTGGTACAAGTATTAGGGATGTCATTAGGGTCACTAGGTCCCTGCACCATGTCAGATACAGTTATAACCTTTTAGTTTTCCATTTGGGGTTGAATGATCTTAGACATTCCACCTGGTGAGAGTTGCTGGGAGATACTATTTAGCTCTTTGATCAGTTTGTCTAATAGGATAAGACCCAGTTATTGAGCAGCAATCTGTCTTAACCTTATATGATGGCTAAATTCAAGTATAAAATAACTGGCTTCAGTAATTGTCTAGTCAATCAGTATCATTCTATAGGGATCTGGTGTACAGGTCTGCATGAGATAAGATAAAATGATCAACAGGCCTACTTACTTTGCCATGGATGGCCTGCATCTTTCAACCTTTGTATATTCACATAGTTGTTAATACTTTTTCGACCTCTGCATGCTCTTTCATCCCTGTACAAAATGAGACTTCATCAGAACCTAAAATCAATCATTAATTACACAAATGGATAAGAAATAAATAAGCAATAAAAATAGCCACATGATCAACTTGTACCAGGTCAAATTAATAGACATTTAAAGGAACACTGAGAAAAATGTAATGTAATAAGATATAATGTGATAGAAACACCACCAATAAAGGCAAATGGAAATATATTCTACATAAAATGAAGAATAAAAAAAATAGGTATACCTAATCAAATTGACTTATATAAAAATTGAATTAACAACAGAGCTTTTTAGTAGTGTCACAAGGCAAAATACAACCAAATCTAATAAATACCAAAATGTGCTAAAGAGTACAATGTCCTTAGGCATAAAATGTACAAGATAAATACATATCTAGTTTAACAATACAATATGATAGTAAATACATATATATATATATATATATATATATATATATATATAGATAGATATACACACACACACACACACACACACACACACACACACACACACACACACACACCTTGCACTTTAAAGTGAAATGTAAATATATTTATATATAAGTATATAAAAAATGTGTAGTATTAATCAAAATGAAGCAAAACATTCTAAAAATCACATCCAAACAAGAAAACTACAAATCATAATTTTGCCACCTTTACTTTCAGGACTAGAACAATAGATGCAGTGTCATTAATACCAGATAGTGTGGTGACATTCAACTTTAATTCCCAATATAATTCCCTGTACTCAGTTTTGGTTTCCCACACTCCCCCTCTAGAGTTTTAAGGGGGTAATTTCCAAAATTCCAAACAAAAGTCTTTAAAATTATCACAAATAATAGAATGTTTATATAAAGCTTTATTAATATTTTGCCTCTCAATATTGTAAGAATATTCATATATATGTCTCTTTAATTGTGTCTCCATCCTCCCAATATAGAAAGTGGGACATGTACTACATTTTGCTATGTAAATAAGTCCACTACTATTATAATAACCATGTCTCATGGTGAATTTATGCCCCACAATATCTTCTAACTGAATCTCTGCATCTTCCAAAATGTGTTTACATTGTCCATGTTCCACATTTTCTTGTAACTTTCCTAACTGAATTTCCATCGGTAAAATAATTACACCTTCCTGATTTTTCTAAAATGGCTTTAAAACTAAATATTGTTTTGTATGCTGCGGTAGCGTTGTTGCCTCACAGTTAGACATTGCCCGTTCGATTCTCAGTTAGAGCGTCTTCTGTGTGACAACATGCGTGAATGGGCGTTCCTTCATTGAAGGTTGTGCGTTAGGCCGGGCAAGCCAGCACGTAAAACTCTACTGCCAATCATTAGTGGACCGGAGTTCCACTGTGGCGACCCCTAACTGGGAAAAGCCGAAAGACGCAAAGCAAAGCATACAAAATGTGATGAGTCTCTAAAACTATTGCCAAGCTTTTCATTGGCCCTAAAAATCATTCAGTTCTTCTTAATTAAATCCCTAACCTTTTCCATATTTACACCATAAAGGAGGATCAAAGTTCTTTCAAATTCCCTGAGAATTGTGTGATTTATGTGATCTCCCATATCACTCAAAGAACGCCCTAAAAGAGGAGCATATTTCAATCCTTATCCTTTAATAATCTCTGCTTTTATAGGGCTTAATAAAGAAAATGGGTAACCCCTCTAAAGAAACATTTTCTCTAAAATATTAGCCTCTTTAATAATTCTATCTTTCTTGGAGATCATCCTGCCAATGCTAACAAATTGGCTGTTCAAGTTCTTCTTACAATGTAGGACATGAGAATTATTAAAGTGTCAGTATGCATTGAAAAGGGTAGGCTTTCTGTAAATGACAGATTCAACCTCCCCATCTATAGAGATGGTAGTATCTAAATAATTATTATGGTTAGAATGATATGAATAAGCAAATTTTAAGAATTTAGTGGTATTGTTAGTATTATCAATAAATTCATGAATAGCTTCAACAGTACCATCCCAGAGTATGAATATATCATCCAAAAACTTCAAATAAAGCTTGAAAAATTAATACTACTTTAAAGAAAAAAGAAAATTTGTCTCCAATGGCCACATAAAAAGTTTTATGTAGCAAGGGGCACATGACCCTCCCACAGCTATACCTTAAATTTGTTTATACATCTCACCTTCAGAAAAATGAAATTACTGGAAAGTGCCAATTCCATCAGATTAATTGAGAAATCTGAGTACTATCTGAAAAAGGAGCCATAATTAAGGCATCATTAAACAAGCCCAAACCCTAGTCCTTGTGGATACAGGTGAACAAATCCACCACATCTATGGTAGCAAAGTAAAAGGGTTCACCCCTAAAACTGGGTGTAATACGACTTAAAATGTCCCATGAATCTTTTAAAGTATGCTTTACCTGTTGAAATAGGGGTTTTAATAACCTATCAATATATACCCCAGAAGGATAGGTTTCTGAACTTTGGGCTGATACAATGGGTCTTTATGGGGACTGTGAATATCCTTATCAACTTTTGGAATCCCAAATATGGAGGGTATAAAAGGCCTTTTGTTTGACAAAAAAAACATACAATGAATTGGATGTATTACCTTGAAACCGTGACAGTTTTTGGCAGAAGAAGTAATTTATGAAAGTTTTAGGTTGGGTAATATAACTAATGTCACAGAAGGGAAAGAATTAAGATGGATTCTTAAATTATCAGCACATAGAGGTGCGGGTTTGAATGAATCAGTACCTCTTAAGCCAGTTCTGAAAGAAAGAAAGCTTCTTAAATAAGTATACTGCTATGTGTGTTTTTATGGCAATGGCCTTTTGTGGTTTCTGTCTTAAAAGAAAGCTGTGCCCTTAAATTTCTATGGCTATTGTACTTCAATGTTTTTTTTACTGGTAGATATTTAATTGATTGCATTTTAAATATTTGAGATGCTGCTGATTTTTTGTATGGTCTGAAGAAGCGATTTTATCGTGAAAGCGCTCACCTCTGTTAGAATAAAAGTCTATTTGGGTTTTACACTGCTCTTTGCAATCTGCTTTTTATTGGTTTGCTGTGGTGCTGTGTTCTACATTTTTGTTCATACTTCTATAAATGTTGTCACTTAACCAACTTTTAAACTCTACTGTAAACATTTTACTAATTATATGTTCATGTAGTTTTGTGGATCTTTTCTCCCTGGGTTTCCATTGAAAATGGTTACTGCACAGCTCTTCTTTAACTATCAAGAAAAGCAAATACATATTTGCTACTAATAGAATTATTTCTCTTTTGCACACAGCTTGAAATGAGGAAGCAAAGCCTTTGATCCAGTAACCTTTCTGTAATGTAGTATGTTACTGCACATTCAAAACGAATTTCTTGTAGTGCTACAACCCTGGGTATCCTGTGAACCCGGTTGGATTGTTCAGGCTACATATATTTCATACATTAAACTCATTTAAACACAAAAATGCCTCCCTGATACCAGTCATGCATGTACCCCTTGGAAATCAATACAGTTCATTACAAAACTATATAAAAATTGGATCTAGAACTCTCCATCAAACACACATTTCATCAAAACATAAACCACTGAACACAGTTTCGTGAAAGTGCATTTATCAAAAATGCACTTTTGCAAAAAAAAAACAAAAAACCCAAAATATTAAAAAATAAAAGACTACTCACGTTTAAGCAGGGGGGCAAGCCCACTACACCCCCACCCCCTACTTTAATATTTTCACTCCGAGATCACACTACAGTGGGGAAAAGGGAATATTCCCTTATCCCCACTGTACCGTGATATAAGCAACAGTTTGTTTAGTTTGTTTTGTTGTGCAATTTATACCACATGTTGATGTACAACTAAACCTACATGCAAACAACTGTTTGCTTACTTACCTTCTGTCGAAAGTGAGTTTTTGATAAAATGTACTTTCGCAAATTTGAGCTCCCCCATTTACGTTTCGGTGAAACGTGTTCGATGGAGAGCCCCAGATTCATAAAACTATATAATAACCTTTAACTGCTATATCCAGATTCATAGACAAGTCTGGTTAACAAAAACAAAGCAGTTCATTCCAGATATTAAACATATTCCAGTTTCTTCCTACCAAATGATACTACAGTAGCAATACTTGACATTTTACAGTTATTTAACCATCTTAACCAATTACTAAAATGTAAAAGTTCAAAAACCAAAGGTCCACCTGAGAAATATGGAAAACCAACTCCAGAAAGAAAGCTACATGAAGCACTAGTAAAAGAATGCCACAGAACCAATTTATTTATTTTATTTACTGGAACCTGTTACCTTCTCTGCAACCCTCACCACTCTTTGTAGCACCTTCCTTTCTGTAACTGTGCAGCTTCCAAACCACACTGTGAAGTTGCAGGTAAGGATGCTCTCTATTGTATTCTATAGAATGTATAAAGAATATGAGGAAGAAGCTTAACTTTTTAAAACGTGGAGGCATTGGTGCACTTTCTTGACCAGTTGGCTGGTGTTTCCTGACCACGATGGATCCTCTGACATGTGTACACCCAGGAATTTCATACTCTTACCACTCTCCACACTCTCATCATTGACCCTGAGCACTGGGGGGTTTGTTCTCCTTTTCCTGACGGCGATGATAATCTCTTTGGTCTTGCTTACATTCAGGTGGTGAGCCCCATGACTGTGGTGTCATCAGCAAACTTGATGATATGGTTGGACTTATGCTTCATATAGCAGTGATGGGTCAGGATGGTGAATAACAGTGGGCTGAGAACACATCCCTGTGGAACCCCGATGTTAATTGTGATGCACTTTGATGTGCTCTTACCCAAACACACCCTCTGTAGTCTCTATAAGAATACTTAATTAGAAGTTTGCTATTTTAATGTATGTCCATGTTTTATATGTTTAGTGCTTGGAGGTTTACAGTTAAATAGATTTCCTGCAGAAATGAAGTGGCTATCATATTTAGAACCCACTTATTTTGAGTGAATATATGGTAAGCACATTAATAATCATAGCTTTTGAATGCGAGAACATGACTCCAAAATAAATAGGCAATACAAATTTGGCATTCTTTGTCCAACATATCCTCATAACAAGCATAGTCAGATTATTTGTATTAATATGGACAAAATTAAAGTACTGAGCAAATGTTTTGCTTTCCTTCAACAATCTGCAAGTCTTTTATATGCATATCTTACTGTGTGCCCTTTTATAAAACTTTTTATAAACTGTTTTAAAAGTTTCACTTATATGCAGTCTCAGGTTGATGTTTAAAGCATCTCGTTTGCAGCTAAATGCAGCCCTAAATATGTTGCCTTTACCTAAAACCATGACTACTTTATACAGGAAAACAACAATACTCTGTAACTGACTTCATCCTTCAAAAACAGAAAAGAATTCTCAGCAAATGCAGATTTTGTAATCAGTGACTTATCCCCAGAGTTGCCTTCTATTTCTATGATTTTACAGAGAAGTAAGCATTAGTTAGTCAATAAGAAAAAAATGTGATGTTTGTTTGTGTCTTTCGGTTTTTCCCAGTTAACGGTCGCCACAGCGGAACTCCTGCCCGCTAATGATTGGCAGTAGATTTGTACATGCCGAGTTGCCGGCCCTAATGCACAACCTTCAACGAAGGGACGCCCATTCACGCATGTCTCCACACAGAAGACTCTCTAGCTGAGAATCGAACAGGACAATGTCTTACTGTTAAGCGACAATGCTACCGCAGCACCAACAGAACTAAATTTGCATCCTCATTACAGGCTATTCGCTCGGTCAGAGAGAAATATTCAAACCAATTAATACATGAAATTATAAAGGAGATATTTATACAGCAGTTATGTGATATTATCATGGAATCTGTTAAGAATTTCAGGATTTTGCAATGGTTACTGTTATGGTTGCCGTTAAGTATATTTTTATTGTTTTCCATAATATTCTTTCTGGTAATAAGAAAAATATGTGAAAGATTGATTGTGATTTAGTTTGATTGACTTCATAGTACTTGCTAAGGATGGCATAATGACTATATACTAGTCATGGCTATCTTTCTTTAGCATAAATTCAACTAGCTTAAAAACTGATCAACAGGAACAACATGTCTGTTTCACTTGGTTTGCTATCTCTCTGGTGTTATTTTTCAATAAATTATCAGATATTGATCAAGTGATCAGTTGTCTATACGAAGAAAGTGTAAAAAATGCAGCTATTAGTATTAATAATTTATTTAATTATAGACACATCAATAATATAAACATACAGCTTTTGTTGTAGTTTGTTTTTTACTCTAATGTATTTTGGCTCTGACAATAATACCAAGCTTCTTCTTCTTCTTTTGGCTGTTCCCATTAGGGGGAGCCACAGTGGATCATCTCTTCCCATTTCTTCCTGTCCTTTGCATCTTGCTGTCACAACAACCACCTGCATGTCCTCTCTCACCACATCCATAAAGCTTATCTTAGGCCTTCCTCTTTTCCTCTTACCTGGCAGCTCCATCCTTACCATCCTTTTCCCAATATACTCAGCATTCCTCCTTAGCACATGTCCAAACCAATGCAATCTGGCCTCTCTGGCTTTGTCTCCAAACCATCCAACCTGACATGACCCACTAATATACTGATTCCTAATCCTGTACATCCTTGTCACACTCAATGCAAATCTTAACATCTTTAACTCTGCCACCTCCAGCTCTGACTCCTGCCTTTTTGTCAGTGCCTCTGTCTCTAACAAATATAACATATCTGGTCTCACTACCCTCTTGTAGGCCTATCCTTTCACTCTTACTGGTACCCATCTGTTACAAATTACTCCTGACACACTTCTCCATTCACTCCACCCTGCCTGTACTCTCTTCTTCACCTCCCTTCCAAATTCACCATTACTCTGAACTGTTTATCCCAGGTATTTAAACTCATCCACCTTCGTCAACTCTACTCCCTGCATCCTCACCATTCCTCTGTTCTCCCTCTCATTCACACACATATATTCTGTCTTAGTCCTGCTGACCTTCATTCCTCTCCTCTCTAGAGCATATCTCCACCTCTCCAGGGTCTCTTCAACATGTTCCCTACACTCACTACAGATCACAATGTCATCCGTAAACATCATAGTCCACTGGGACTCCTGTATGACCTCGTCTGTCAACCTGTCCATCACCATTGCAAATAGGAAAGGGCTCAGAGCTGATCCTTGATGTAATCCCACCAATACCTTAAATGTATCTGTCACTCCTACTGCAGACCTCACCACTGTCACACTACCCTCGTACATATCCTGTACCACTCTTACATACTTCTCTGCCACTCCTGACCTTCTCATACAGTACCACAAATCCTTTCTAAGCACCCTGTTATATGCTTTCTTCAAGTCCACAAAGACACAATGTAACTCCTCCTGACTTTCTCTATACTTCTCCATCAACACTCTCAGAGCAAACAATGGATCTGTAGTGCTTTTCCCGGCATATAACCATACTGCTGCTCACTAATCATCACCTCCCCTCTTAACCTAGCATCCACTACTTTTTCCCATAACTTCATGCTATGACTGATTAATTTTATCCCTCTGTAGTTACTACAGCTCTGCACATCACCCTTATTCTTAAAAATTGGTACCCAAACACTTCTCCACTCCTCAGGCATCCTCTCACTTTCCAAGATTTCATTAAACAATCTGGTTATAAGCTCCACTGCCATTTCTCCTAAACACTTCCATGCTTCCAAAGGTATGTCATCTGGACCAATGCCTTTCCATTCTTCATCCTCTTCATAGTTGTCCTTACTTCCTCCTTGCTAATCCATTGCACTTACTGATGCACTATCCCCACATCATCCAACCTTCTTTCTCTCTCATTCTCTTCATTCATCAGCCCCTCAGAGTACTCTTTCCATCTGCTCAACACACATTCCTTGCTTGTGAGTACGTTTCCCTCACTATCCTTTACGACCCTTACCTGTTGCACATCTTTCCCAGCTCGGTCCCTCTGTCTAGCCAATCGGTGCAGGTAATTTTCTCCCTCCTTAGTGTCCATCCTTTCATACAACTCTCCATACACCTTATCCTTAGCCTTCACCACCTTGCTCTTTGCCATACGCCTCATCTCCTTATACTCCTGTCTACTTTCTTCATCTCTCTGACAATCCCACTTCTTCTTCACCAACCTCTTCATCTGTATACTCTGCTGCACTTCCTCATTTCACCACCAGGTCTCCTTTTCTTCCTTCCTCTGCCCAGATGTCACACCAAGCACTTTTCTAGCTGTCTCCCTTTTCACCTCTGCTGTAGTTACCAACCTATTCAGTAACTCTTCACTGTGACCCAGTGTCTCTCTTAACTCTTCCCTGAACTCCACCTCACAATCGCCCTTTTTTAACTTCCACCATTTGATCCTTGGCACTGCCCTCACACTCCTCCTCCTCCTCCTCTTCTTGATCACCAACATCATCCTACAGACCACCATCCTCTGCTGCCTAACCACACTTTCCCCTGTTACCACTTTACAGTCTCCAATCTCCTTCAGACTGGCCCTCCTACATAGGATATAATCCACCTGTGTGCATCTTCCTCCACTCTTGTACGTCACCCTGTGCACCTCCCTCTTCTTAAAATACGTATTCACCACAGCCATGTCCATCCTTTTCACAATATCCACTCCCCTCTGCCCTTCTACATTCCTCTCTTTAACACCATACCTACCCATCACTTCCTCATCCCCTCTGTTCCCTTCACCAAGATGCCCATTGAAATCCACTCCCATCACCACTCTCTCACCCTTGGGTACACTCATCACCACTTCATCCAACTCACTCAAAAGTTTTTCTTTCTCATCCATTGCACACCCAACTTGTGGAGCATATCCACTAACAACATTCATCATCACACCATCAATTTCCAGTTTCATAAACATCATTCTGTCTGACATTCTTTTCACCTCCAAAACACTCTTGGCATACTGTTCTTCAGGATAACCCCTACCCCATTTCCCCTCCCATCCACACCATAATAGAACAATTTGAACCCACCTCCAATACACCTGGCCTTACTCCCCTTCCATCTGGTCTCTTGCACACACAATATATCAACCTTCCTTCTCTCCATCATATAAGCTAGCTCTCTCCCTATATCAGTCATACTGCCAACATTCAAAATTCCTACCTTCACTACCACACTCCTAACTTCCTCCTCTCTTCCTGCCTTTGGGCATGCCTTCCCCCTCATCTTCTCCTTCAGCCAACAGCTTCTTCTCCTTCGGCCAACACTATCCCAATTTCCACCAACACCCTGTTGGCTAATAGTACTGGTGGCAGTCATTGTTAACCTGGGCCTCGGCATGGAAATCTGTGCTGTTGTCCATATATGTCATTTGGCAAAAGTTTTCACTGGATGTCCTTCCTGATGTAACCCTCCCCATTTATCTGGGCTTTGACCAGCACAAAGAAATGCACTAGCTTGTGCATCCCCAGTATGAGAATGTTTTATCTTTCACTGATGTAGTTGCTTCTTGAAAAAGTCAACAGTTATCCTTGAATGCAACACACATATGCATGCACTTATTTATCTATTAAATATTAACATGAACAGTTAAAGGAAGACAAAATAAAATGTAATGACTCCAGGAATCAATGTAGGATCATAGGATTATAGAAGTTACTAGGCTAATGGCCCTAGGGCCCTTACAAGCCTAGCCAAATTCTACCCTTATTTCCACAATCAGCACCTATCACCACTGTCCAAAAGGGACATTGGTGGAACCCCCTAGGTGAATTTACAGTTACCCATCCAATCATCCAGACTGTGTGCGGAGAGGGCCAAGAGGTGCTCTGTTTGACATGAAGTAGGAGTCTGTTCCAAAGGTGTGGTAACCTCTGGGAGACAAATTTGTTAAGTTTTCACAAAACCTATTGGCTAACACATCAGCTATGTCCACAGACTCGGTATATGTGGTATGATTAACTAGCAGTTTGGTACAAATCTGGGCCTTTCCTTTTAGATTACCGATGTAACTAAAGAATGCCTTAAGGTTGTCCTTAGTTCAGGAAACTAACTTAGATTCATAGTTTGCTTTGGAGGACTTCACAAGAAATCTTATTTGCTTGTTTAAGCTGAATAGGGAGTATTTCCAGTTTAGGGCCCACTCTTTCTTACTCTTAGACAGCAATTTCTTCCTCTTATTGTAAAGCCTGTTAAATGCAGTTTTCCACCAGGCAGGTTTGCTCTTCCTTGAGGAGATTGTTTTGGTCCTATCAGGTATAGCTGAGTCAATGCAGTTATACAAGTATTTATATAAAGCATTAGTGTAGAACCCGGCATAGTTGCCAGTTCCATCTCAGGGAGGAGGGGCAGGGAAGCTATTTATATCCCATAAGAGGTTATAATCTGTTTTGGAGAAGTTTTTTAGTCTAGTTGCTGCTGGGGGAGGGGGCAGTCAGGTGTTTTAGTTATTTCGATGAGACTGATATATGGTCAGATTTCACCAGGGAAGACCTCACAGTGGTGGTGCTACAGCAATACCCAATATTGGTAAGCACCAGATCCAGGATGTTGGTGTCCCTTCTGGGTGTGTCAACCAGCTGGTCTAGGGCACTGGAATTAAATAATTTATTGTAATAAATGTGCCCTGTCCACCTAATGTTGTAGTCATGCATGTATCATTAATTGTAATAAATGTGCCCTGTCCATCTAATATAATCATGCGTGTATAATTTATTGTAATAAATTGCCCTGTCCTCCTAATGTTGTAGTCAAGCATGTATAATTTATTCTAATAAATGTGCCCTGTCCACCTAATGTCATAGTCATGCATGTATAATTTATTCTAATAAATGTGCCCTGTCCACCTAATGTCATAGCCATGCATATGTAATCTAACTGTGCCACTCAGTAGTGCACTGTTGCATCATGCAGGAATGACAAATGATGTCTGAGCTTGCTGGCTAACTCATGCATCTCTGAAATGCTGACACCTTGCACATGGTCACTCTCAGTAAAAATTACTTCTGATAGCAGATTCCCACAATTGTATGTGAGTGGGGAATGTTTAGATATGGAAAATGTACAGAGCTGTGTTCACTTGGTTCTAAACAACAGTTTAAAACTTAGTGGTTAAAACTTAGTGGGACACAGTTCACCTCCAGATTATATCAGATGGACGGTAGACATGATTTTAAACTATCACTTCCCAGCACCAGGATAGTAATATAAAGTGGACATGCATAATACAGGTACTGTGGCTGCTTGTCATGGCATAAGACAGATTTGGAAAAGATTCCCCTGGCAACATGTTTCCACAGTGGTCTAACAGACCTAGGAAAGGAATGCCTTTCTGTCAGTTGGATTATGGGTGTTCACACATTTGCAGGCACTTCTAGTCCCAAGGTACCAGAGACACAAACAAAAAAAGCTGACATTTTTATTTAAAGGCATTAAACTGTATCAACTGACTTGTCTATGTATTGATCACAAATTAGTTTCTAAAACTTATAAGAAATAGTTAAAATGTTCTTACTTTTGATGTTCCAAGCTGATGACAAGCTCCTTCATGTTGTGGGTCTCCACAGTTCTTACTGCCCAACAGTTGCTTAACCTCTAGCCTTCTACCTCGGGCTTTACTGCTGAAATGAATAAAATGTTAATTTATTAGGGTCAGAAACAGGCAATGTGAATATCACAACTTTCAGCAGATTCCTGGGGGGGGGGGGGGGGTACAGTCATTTGCCCTGCACTATTCAGTCAATGTAATTATTTTTGTACTGTCACATATATTCGGATAACACCACAAGACAGATGCGTGCATGATGAGACCTGTGTTAATGAAAAAGGCAGTCATTATTCTGTTATACGACAAATGATAACATGAATGCAAAAGGGAAATAAGTAGTAAACTGCTAAAAAAAAAGCAGAACATGAAAGTAAACTAAACACTTGGAAACCTAGTCAGACGTGTAGCATAATATGCCGGTTGTTGGAAAAACTTGAAGCAGAACTGCTCGAAATGTTGGGACCATGTTTTTAACAAATTATTCAATGTTATTATTTACCACTGTATGACATAATGAGAATGCATACCTCTTTAGACCTTTGGGATAATATCCTTGATTCAGGACCATACTACACAGGCCTTTGTTGTCTATACTTTCTTAAAATGGCAGAAAATTATTCATAAAGTTTGATCAATATTAAAAGTGAATTTGGATAAACAGATGACATTTCTTTTTGTCCATGATTTCTCCACCTTCTTTCCTTTATTTCTCATTCTTAGGGTGTTCTTGCACATAGTATATTTACTAAAGAAACTGGGCAGAGCCAAGCAAAGCCATCTTATTGTGTCGCACATCCACTTTAGCAGTGGTGATGTTGTTTGCAAGTCTATGAAAATGCTTAGATGCCACTGGGGGACACTCATAGTAAGTAATGACTAATGTAAAAACTTTGACTTGAAAAATAGAGTAGTTAGAGGAAATATTGTTAATACGAGAAATTAGTATTATGGGGATGACTGAACTATGGCCAAATTATAAATGAGAATTAGACATCTAGAACTGAGGTTATGTATTGTTCAGAGTGGACTGGAATGGCAAAGATAGGAGAAAGTCACAATTTATTTGAGCCAAGATATTAATATGTTACTGGATAGAGATGAGATCCAGAAAGCAAAAAAAAAAAAAAAAAGATAATGTTTTAATAAATGTAGTAACATAAGTAAAATGAAAACATGCTGTAATGCTATGTGACTGAATCTTAGGGAAACAGTTAAGTGTATTTTGTTATTCAAATATTAGAATGGAAAGAAGCTGAAGGAAATATTACATTAGGTGTATATTAGTCAGACAGTGCATGTAGGAACAAGGAGAAGAAACTGCAGAGTTGCTATTAAATAATCTATAAAATGCAGAGTATTAACAGGGAGACAATTCTAGCGAATGGTATGATTTGCAATGGGACTAAACTGTGGGTTTAAAACAGAAATTACAAAAGGTTTCTATTAAACATTTGAAGAATAAATGAAAGAAGTGAAATCAGTGGAATAAAATCTTTGGTATTGAATTTTTAACAGTCTGCAGACAAGCAAGAACAAAGGACTAAACGTAAAGGAAACAAAACAGAAGGCTCCAGTATGGTCTAATAAGATTAATCAGCAAGAGCAAAAGAAAGTGTGGAAAAAAATGAATGAGAAAAGAAGGCTGCATTAATATGTATAAAGAAAATAGTAAAATTATATAAAAATATTAGGGAATGGTAAAGCCAATTGAGAGTTGGAAGTAGCTGGCAGAGTATAAAAAAGAAGGCCTTCACTATGTACCAGAAAGTACAAAAGAAGACTAAATGCAAAATGGCGTAGAAAAGAAAACAGTAATATAAATGGCATCACTGACATTCTAAATCATGTTCTCCTAATAATCCAGTAATGCAACGAAAGAAGGAATGTCACTGGCAGTAGGAAATGAAGGTCTATGAATGATCGCATAGAATCTGGGCTTCTAGATTACCACATTTAAAAGAGCATAACACAAACATTTCTGAGGACTTACTCTAAGGATGTTTAGCAAGCAACAAAATAAATTATAAACTATGCAATGGTTAAACAGAAAATTATAGAAAAATATAACTATGAGAATATAATTACTCAGTAAAAAGAATAAATCTCATTCATATATACAGACATTAAGGAAAACAGAAAATGCAAATAACTGGAAAAGAAATAAGCATACAGGTAAAAAAGAAAAAGAAATGATGCAAATATGTCACCAGTCATATAATGGCTAAATACTTGACACACATCTCTAATGGATTTTCTTTCCCCACAGTGTTTAATTGACTGAAGCTTCAAGTGAATGAAAAAGAATGGTTGAAGCTTCAGCTCAATTAAAAACTAGCAAAGAGCAACACTGGCTCTTATTCCAACACCACATGTGAGGGACTTATTCCCACTTACTTAAATATACTAATGCACAGGTCACACAGCCATGGAGAAAAGTGAAAAGAATACAAACAGTTATCACTGTTGTAAAACTAGAAGCTGCACCACAAATGAGGACTGCTGAGTTAAAAATGTGTGCGTTTAAACTGATAGGTTGAAGACTTGTCCACAAGAACTCATCGGTTATTAGGGTGGCTTTTTCTGATCTATCAAAATACAATTTGGTGAAAAAACAATATGAATTTGAGTTGACTGAGGGTAATTGTTAAGCATGACAAATGATAAATATCTATGCTGTAAAGTTCTATTTGCTTTCCATAAGTTAAGTCCAGTTAACTTGTTCCACTATTGAAGCTTTTGTAGGTAAAACCATCAATAGTTGACGTGCTATGCGCAAAAAAATATTCTCAAAGTATGTTATAGTTATAGATCCAGTTCCCATTAATTCATTCATAAACAAATGCAACTATTCATTCTTCTGCTGCCTGTAATTTATACACATCTTCATTAAGCAAAAGTGTTTTACAAAAAAAGTTATCCATTCTTTCATTGTTAGTTAACATCTGCTAATAAAGAATTAGTCAAAAATAAAAGCTATAAGCTGATCTAAAATGTCTGATACACACACACACAAGAATATTACGGCTGTAGACTCACATTGTCGTGTATTGGTGCACATCTCTGGTGAACCATATTTTTTAGAAGAATACAATTCAGTTCTGTTACTCAATGGGATATATGAAACTTCATAAATAAACTCTGAAAATGATTTAATCAAAGAATGTAATTCTTTTTCACATATATGTAGTTGCATTTAGTTTGAATTGCATTACAACAGTGTAATATCATCTATAAATGTAACTTTCATTATATTTGGCTGAATTATAAATAATCTCTCGTTTTATATTAGATATTAAAAGCATTAAAGGCTGTCCTACACTCAATTGAATGTAGGTGCAATGAATAGGTTTTACTTTGTATTTCTCTCTCTCTTTGTAGTTTGTTGAACTGAACTGACATATAACATTAGATTCCAAAAGACTTGTTCTTTGTGTAAGTGACTTACTGTGGTTTAAACTTGCCCCAGTTCCAAAATACTTGCTCTTGGTGTAACTGGCCTTACTCTTTTACAAGCCTGCTTGGATTCCAAAAGGCTTGCTGTCACTGTAAGTGGCTTACAACTGTGTAAGGCCTGTCTGTAAAGTAGGCTTACACTACAGTAAGTTACAACAAGAGAAAGTGTTTTGAAATCTGGCCCTCAGTGTGCATGCTAAGTGTTCACACTAACAGGATGTTCACTTTTCCAAATGACTGTGCAGATATCAAGTTGTTACATGTCAGTAAAGAAGTCTATGAGGTATAGTACCCCACCTGATAGTACAGGAGGTAAGCTGCCCTCCAAAACTACGTTTATTTCATTTATTTGCTCTTTTTGTTGTAATTTTATGTTTCACAATTATAAAGAAAATCAGTAAAGTGCAACTGATAGCACAGTGATTACAGGTCCATAGGTTCATGTGTAGGTATTAGGCTAACTGCCCTTGTGGGCCATTTTAAGCCTACAAATAACAAATGAGGAGAAACAAGCCAAATAAACAAAAAAAGGAAGTGACACCAGACTCAGACCAAACTGAATGCTACAGCGTATCCTCAAAACCTCTGTTGTTGGAAATAAAGGTGGTACCGAAAAGTACAAGTCCACAAAAAGCAGTTTCAAAAGTTCCAAACGCACACAACTTCCACGTTTATTTCCAACAACAGAGGTTTTGAGGATACGCTGTAGCATTCAGTTTGGTCTGAGTCTGGTGTCACTTCCTTTTTTTGTCCATTTTAAGCCTAGCCAGTTTCCTTCAAATGCCCCTAATTCTGGTCAACATAGGTAAAGATTAAATAAAAACATACACGTGTGAGCAAAGCATGATATTAAAAAAACTCACATAAAGCTAACCCATATTTGGGTGCAGACTGGATAAAAGTCCTGTGGGATTCTATATACATCCTATCATCATAACTACTTTAAAATATATAAGTTGGTAATGTGTATGCTTAAATGGTGGTCAGAATGTATACTGAAGTATGAAGTGTGTGATTAAACTCACATCACATAACAATTACAAGGTATTAAGTGCCAGGTAATGTACTATTAAAAGGATTACTCTGGAAGATTAATTTCAAGAAGTTAGTTCCTCACATAGAAGTTAATTTGAAAGAAAGACCAGGAAGCTTGGAGTGGGAGATCACCCAGTCAAGGGTACTATCACTTATAACCTGATTATACCTTGTGAAAGTAATTGCAGCCTTACACTATTCTTTTGGTTAAAGGACTTATGCTGAAAAGACTGTGTGGACTGAGCACTGTTATGAAGGTACTGTTTGTTTTACTTTGAAACTACAATGCCACATGTAGTATTATTTTAGTTTGTGGATGCTGAATAAATTTCATTTTTATATATGTTCTGCCTCCTTACACTATGCATAGAGTTAACCTAAGCTGTTGAAAAATATCAAGATTAATGAAAACAACACTATTCAAGATATGGTAATAGTTAACTTACTCAATTACTGGATCACACAGCCTGTTAAAATTTATAGTTTGTGTTAAGATTCTTCAAAAAATATCACCATGGACTCTGTTATGTCTTTATTCCATGTATCAGATGAGCCTTTTCACACTGTTTGCAGGCTTCATTAGATCTAGGGACTAAGCAACCTACAGAAAGAATACAAATAGACCCCCCCCGTACTCCAAACAATCACTGGATCACCTGAATACTACAAAAAAAAAACTGAAAGCAATTGAAATATACAGATATTACCTACACCCCAAAGTTAAGGAAATGGACATACCAAGAATAAGACAACAGAAGTTCCAAAGCAAGAAAAAAACATAGATATCCCCTCACAGACCACAGATTCCATCTTCTGACTAGATAAAGTCAAGTATTAGAGCCATTCCCACACATTACTGATAGAACATGAGAAGAAGGCACTGAGCAAGGGACTTTCATACCTCACTGTCGAAGCAACCTTGTTAAGACTATTATTAATCTAAAACATTTTTGCACCTCTCTACCATATACCCTTGGCCACCGAAGAAAAGTGTGAGGATTAAATCAGATAAAAATCATAGTCAAGAGTTAAGGAGGAGGAGGAGGACGAGTTTTAGTTTACCTTTGAAGATGTGTGGCTTTTCAGTTAGTTTAATAGGTAGTGGGGTGCAGGTCCAGGTCTTGCAGACATTGCTTGAATACAGAGCATCTCCAGCTAAGTTGCTAGGTTTTTGAATCATAAGGCAATGTTTATCACTGGAGCAGAGTTGCCATTTGGGTGTGAACCACTGAAAAAAAGAGCCTAGGACATGGCACTGTCAGGATGATGCACTACACTGTGTGCTACTTGTTTAGCTAGAGAGATATATAAAAATGTTATGGAAGCAGTGCTCAAGTTTACACTTCATGGTAGCCAGGAGGTTGGTTAAAAATGAACACCATACAGTGTGGGAAGAAGAGAGAAGGAAGTTAGGATTGCCCTGCCACATTTGCTGATACACTGTTTAACTCTGTATAAGACAATCTGCTTTTGGTGTTTTTGTTTGATAGCTTGTTAAATATGCAAGTGAAATTTCAAATTATTGTTAATAGTGACACCTAATAGTTTAGTGTCAGAGCCTACTTCAATTATAGTATTGTTGGAGGAGGAGATTTTGAAGTTGTTTTGCAATCAGTGTAGGACTTAGGGGGGAAAAAGATTAGTTTTGTCTTCCTTGGATTTTGGATATGGTCAGACTTAGCCAGCTAGTGGAGTTGAAGGAGTCCAGAGTGAGTTGGTGAAATTTAATAGGATTCTAGGCTGAGCATATAATAAATAGAATCATCACCATTTTGGATTTGGTTGGAATGTTTACCAGCAATGTGCAAATTGTTAATAAATATGTTGGACAAGAGTTAAGCCCACCTACTCAATTATGTTCAAATAGAGAAGATAGCCTGCTTAGTCCCCATATCTGATGAAGCCCAAGGACAGGGCAAAAGTACACATCCTTTACATGGAATAAAGACTGATTGATGAACAAATAAAATCCATGTGGATTTTTGAAAGTATATCAAAAGAAACTATTAATATTTGCTTGTGTGATTCTGTGCTTGAGCAAGTAATGTATTGCCATGTCTTGACAACTGTTGGTTTCTTATATCCTGTTTATCTTATTCCCTAAGATTTTGCTGTTTTGTGGCTTAGCAAAGGGAGTAAAGCAGCTGTACTGCAGTGGATTATTGGCAGAAGCTGTTGAAGGAACAAATAAATTCTGTTAGGAAAGATGAATAATGGAAGTACAAATATTTTAATAGTATCACCTGAACATAATGAAGGTAAAACAGGTGCAAAGTAAAAGTGATTTTTTAAATATTAGTTGCTTATAGTGATCTTATACATTTGGATCAGTTTCATCATGAACTATATGATTCAAAACCCATAACAACTGACTTTGCCTAACTACTGGAATTAAATTTACAACAAACAGAATACAAAATGTCTGGTCTAAAATGGAGAAAAGAAAGGGATCAGATGATGTCAGTGGTGCAACAAGGAGCGCACTCATCTTTGGTACAGACAGCTGTGAGTTCTATTCCTACACCAGGTAGATTGGTTGCTGATACTACAGGGCAGCATAACGGGGGGTGCTGCACTCTTGGATGTGTTTTCCTTCAGATAAGATGTTAAGCTGAGGTCCCAGTTGGTGGTAGCTTAGGTAGATGTAAAACATCCCTTGGCACCTATTGAAAAGAGTAAAGGGAGGTCACCAGTGCCCTGACCGAATTTGCTGTATTAATACAAATACCACCTAGGCCCTCCCCTGAAAAGAGGCTACTATCCAAGTTCACACTAAGAAACTAAAATCAAATAATCTGCAAAGGTTAGAACTGAATGTTTCATCTACCGGATGCATATATCATGTATCTTCTTATCAAAAGATTTTTAGTGTATTGATAATTAAAACACATACAGTCATAGATGGGGAATTAAGTTGATCATAAATGCTGATTATAGCAACAATGGTTTCACACATATATATATATATATATATATATATATATATATATATATATCTTCTCTTTTGGCTGTTACCATTAGGGGTCACCACAACAGATCATCTGTTTCCATTTCTTCATGTCCCCCGGATCTTGTTCTCTCACACCAGCCACCTGCATGTCCTCTTTCACCACATCCATAAACCTTATCTTAGGCATTCCTCTTTTCCTCTTACCTGGCAGCTCCATCCTTAGCATCCTTTTCCCAATATGCCCAGCATCCCTCCTCAGCACATGTCCAAACCAACGCAATCTTGCCTCTCTGACTTTGTCTCCAAACTGTCCAACCTGAGCTGACCCTCTAATATACTGATTCCTAATCCTGACCATCCTTGTCACACCCAGTGCAAATCTTAACATCTTTAACTCTTCCACTTCCAGCTCTGACTCCTGCCTTTTTGTCAATGCCACCATCTCCAACCCATACAACATAGCTGGTCTCACTACCCTCTTGTAGACCTTCCCTTTCACTCTTAATGGTACCCGTCTGTCACAAATCACTCCTGACACTCTTCTCCACCAATTCCACCCTGTCTGTACTCTCTTCTTCACCTCTCTCCCACACTCACCATTACTCTAAACTATTGATCCCAAGAATTTAAACTCATCCACCTTCGCCAACTCTAATCCCTGCAGCCTCACCATTCCTCTATCCTCCCTCTCATTCACACACATATATTCTGTCTTAGTCCTGCTGACCTTTATTCCTGTCCTTTCTAGTATACATAACACACCCCCTGCACTGTGAAAGTGCTGTATGCCACTAAAACATTAAAGAAAGTGTCCTTGGACACCTATTTATATTTTATTTTATTTATGCTATCCGGGAGGTGTATTACAGTGTCCATAACACACCCCCTGCACTGTCAAAGTGCCGTATGTCACTAAAATATGAAATTGTAACTGTATCCCAGCCAGTATGTAAAATAAACATGTAGGAGATGTGTTAAAGTGTCCATAACACACCCCCTGTAATGTCTGAGTGCCATGTGGCAGTGCAATTAAATGTGGAAATGTCATTTTATACCTGTGTGTTTTTTTGTGTGTTTTTGTGACACAGCATGGCACTTGATGAAAAGCACATGCCAGACATCTAAAAATAGAAACCTGATGCTTTTAATTTTTGCCCAAAAGGTCAAATATAAGCATAGCTGAGCTGGTTTGCATGGTGTGGTGCTCAGCAATGCTTAAACATAATGGAACTCTATATAGAAAAGTATAGCTAAACACTTCACATCCACCTTAGCTGAATGGTTAGATTCCTGGCTTTATATGCAGTAGGTGCATGGTTTGACTACAGGGACAAGCCCTTCAGCTTTTATATGTGATAGCAATAATTTATACATTATTATTTTCTTTTATTGATGTATTTAGTGACATTTGTTAACTGGGTTAGTCCAGCTGATCCACAAGCCCATTTACAGTGGAATCCCGTGGAGCAAAGCTCCAGTTATACACAAGTGTCCAATACATGACAGTCACATTCCAAGATAAGGTACAGTAATTAAAATACATAAGGTTTGTGGATATAAACTAAAAGGCATACATAATAATAAAAGCAGCCCTTATGAAGAATGACTTTCAATAATTTTTTTTTTGTTTGTAAGATATGTAGTTTGCCAGTAGATAAGCTCCTCTAAGCACTGTTAAGCATTTACTACTTTAATCCCTGCTCACCTAAGTTTAGCAGGTTTGCGCACTGCTAAGCTTTACTTAGCATTTTTAAAAATGGCCAATGGTGGCAAAGGGCAGGAAAATAGTCTTATTTAATCTGCATAGGTGGGAATACAGCCAGAACCTGTTGGAGATTTATCACTGCAAGAGCTATGGGTGGAGTTGGAGAGGAAGTGCACTTTCAGGCACAGGGCTGGGGCATGTTGGAGTCCAAGGTCAGGAATGGAGTCCTAGTGAAACATCACAACACCAAATTGCTGCAGGGCCAGGACCAGGGCTCTGAATACAAGTCTGAGGCCTGGGACCATCTGGCACATGACCTCATCAATGCCACTGGAATCCCCTGCACAGGTGACCAGGTGCATCTTCATTATGATGATCTGAAGTGAAGGAAGGGGAGGGGCTCTTGGCCCAATGGATCCAAGATGCTTGGGAACAGAATGCCCCAGAAGTTTGTAACTATGGCAACCAGTGATTTATCATATTGTGATATGAATATCTGATAGGTATGCATAATGGCATGCCCCCCCACAGCTGTAGAGGAGAAGGCTCTCAACTTAGATTCCCACACAGGGTGCCTAGCGAGTATGCACCAACAATGTGGTGAGTACAGATCTATCTTGCAATATATAGTACAATAAATAAGAAAGAGTACATCGTGTACTACCAGTAGGTATAATTTGTTCTGAGTGCACTGCAATAATTCTGCTCTTAGACCCACATTGACATAAGTCTACAGTGCAATACAGATGAAGGTATCAAACATGCTACTACTGATGGAAAAAACGAAATACTGTGCAATACTGTGTGGGAATGACATAAGTACAGACTTTAGTAATATTAAGGATCTTGTAGTAAAGTACACTGTGATTGAAATTAATGTAATAAATGACATTCATTCATCATCTATAGGCTATACAGTACAACTGCAGTCAGAAATTTGAATGTAATAAACCACTGTGTCATGTCACCTTCAATAAAATTCTTCCCGCCAAGTGTTGTGTTTATTCTGATCTGTTGTTGAAGAAATCCAATTGTACAGCTACTCCAAAGCAAATATGGCTATGACACCATGAAATGACTGGAGTTTGGCTGATAAAGAACTGTTATGCTAAAGTGTAGATGTGGAGCTGGACAACAAGATAGAATGCATTTTGATATATGTTCTGCACTGAGATCTGAACCATATAGTAATATATAATGTATTATAGTGTGCTTCCCTCAGGATTGTCTTGTGTTAACCTTTGCATTTCAGCTATACATATTGCTGAATGTAGGTACGCTGATGCAGGCAAGTGTAATGCCCCTGCACTGACACAGTAATCAAGGAGCATCAATCCTCACCACTAGAACCGGTAAAGGCCATACAAATTGGAAGGATGACAAGTACACACACAGTAAAGTATAATTTTCCTTAAGAGCACACAGAAATCACAGTCAGTCTGGGGCTGGTTTCTCCCTCTCTCTCCAGATCCCCAATACGGCACAGCTATAGGGTTAAGATCTCAGTGAAGTGGCAAAGCTAAGATGTCCAGCACCCTCTTTGTCCAGCCAGTGCTTCATGTCTCTGCCCAAGTAGCTGACACACACACACACACACACACACACACACACACACACACACACACACACACACACACACACACACACACACACACACACACACACACACACACACACACACACACTTTGAGATTTGATTGATATACAAACCCACAAACACACCTGGGATAGGCTGGGACAGGCTCACTAGCTATGCCCCTTCTGCCAGACTATAAAGTAGTACTAGCTGCCAACAGCCGCCCTTATCAGCTACTTAAGGCCCTTACCAAAGGGTGCCCAATCTTACTGTGTAATGTTACTATTATCCAAATGGTACGTGTGACCAAGACATGAAGGCTATTTAGGAGTGACCTGTGCAGTGTCACCAAATACATATGCAAGTACTCTAAGAGCTTAAATATCTATATGCAAACCAGCCATAATTAAAAGGTTTAAATATATTTAATAATAAATAACAGCAGAACAAGACAATACTCCAACAACACAACACACTGACTACAGAGTTCAGAATCACAGGAAATTAAAAAAAAAATCCTATCTCTCTACTCATTTCCTGCCTTTCTATAACCAGTAGAGTCCAGATTTCAGGTTTTGCTGAATTCTGGGCTGTTTTGTAGTTATGTGTTGGGCAGACCTTACTAAGATAGAGGGAAGCTTCTCTGTTCATCAGTGAGAATGGTGAGCTTTGAGCAGCCTATCTGTCACTGGAGGTGCGGTTTCAGCTCAGAATCTGTAGTTTTATTGGCCATTTTAGGCTATTTCTATCCCTTTCATATTTCTGTTTAAAAACCCATGTTTGTGCAGTTTTTGCACTTGTATTACCTCAGCAAGAGCCTGCTTGGGTGTCCTGCGGAGTTCTACAGCAGCAGAAGGAGAAAAGAGTGACTTTGAGTGGATTAAGTACCTTGTTTTTCCTTTTTACTGCTTATTTTTGCTAACTGCACTATTCAAAACATGTTTTTATTAACTTTGCTACTTATTTTGAACTGTTTTTTAATTCTGATACTGTCTGTACTTTAATTGATCATTTTTAAATGTTTTTCAACTGTTTAATTGCTGAGGGCTACACACTCAAATGCACTAGCCATTTTACTGCCTCAAAACTGTTTGTATTACAGTATCTGTTCTAATTTTCGAAACAAAACAAAAAAATGCAAATAAATCCAATCTCTCTACTCGTTTTCTGCCTTTCTATAACCAGTAGAGTCTGGTTTTCACATTTTTCTGAATTCTGGGCTGTTTTGTAGTTTCTGTGTTTCCCAGACCTTACTATGATAGAGGGATGTGTTTCTGCTCATTAGTGAAAGTGGTGAGCTTTGAGAAGCCTATCTGTCACTGGAGGAGTGGTTTCAGCTCAGAGTCAGTAGTTTTATTGGCCATTTTGGGTAATTTCTATCCCTTTCATCTTTCTGTTTAAAAACCCATGTTTGCGCAGTTTTTGCACTTTTATTACCTCAGAAAGAGCCTGCCTGAGTGTCCTACAGAGTTCTACAACAGCAGAATGAGAAAAGAGAGACTTTGAGTGGATTAAGTACCTTGTGTTTCCTTTTTCCTGCTTATTTTTGCTAACAGTAGTCGTTTAAATCTGTTTTAAGTGTATTTTTACTGTTTTTGCCTTGTCTTTTCAAAAAAACAAAAAAAAAACAAAACAAAAATAAATTCCTTGTTTCCTGCCTTTCTAAGCTAGTATAGTCCAGTTTACAGGCTAGTGCTGAATTCAGGGTTGTGATACTAGTTTCTGAGTCGCCCATACCTTACTTGGATAGAAGAAAGCTTCTCTGTTCACCTGTGAGAGAGGGGAGCTTTGAGCAACCTATCTGTCCCTGGAGGAGTGGTTCCAGCCCAGAAGTTAGTAGTTTATTGGCCATTTTGGGCTAATTTCTATCTCTTTTATTTCCCTACTATAAAAACCACGTTTGCATGGTTTTGTGCACTGGGCAGTGACGGTTAGCTACGGTTAAATTATTCTCGGTGCCACTAAGTCTCCTCTTCAGTTTTTCCCTTGAAACTAGTCTAACTCTCAACCTAAGCACTCAAAAAGCATCTTACAGCCCAGCACTTGCTCAGACCTAATAGCAAGCACTAATATACCCTGACACTGATTGCCCAGCAGGGCAAGGCTCTTTATTTACCCCTCACCAACCAAGCGACTAAGTAGCTCACCCTACTATTCAGGCATGACCAAAGGGCAACTTCAGGTGCACTCTCCAGTCCAGCTGGTGAATTTAGGTATCCTGAGGCAATGTTACAACTGCCTCATGTACATAGACACCCCTCTCCTCCTACCACAAAACACTAACATATGCGAGAGATGTAATTATCCAGCCAAACTGGAAGCTAAGCTGTCTCCACCCAAGACTGAAAAAGACAGTCAAGAGGAGAAGGTTAACACTTGCACCACAAATCCAGCTGCACACAGACCTACTAAAATGGCACTGGCAAAAAATAAACATAAATACACAAAATCATACTCGGAGGCTCTAAATAAAAACCTGCGAAAGCATCAGAGACCTCCAAAGCAGACATCCAAACTATCTGTACTTCCCGTCACAAACCAGACAACACAAAAAAACACAAAATCAGTATGCCGCACAATCACAGCCCTTAAGGTGAAATAACATACCTAACACACTAGTAATAGGTGACTCTATAGTCAGGCACACTAACGTCCCACTCACTAGGCTTGACAAGCTGAAGGTTACTGTTAGCTGCCTGTCAAGATCCAGAATCCGCCACATAACACAAGCACTCAGGTCACTCCAGAACAAGTACAAATACAGGTCTGTCATTGTTCATGGTGGTGTGAATGACCTAAGATGTACCTCCCTGGACTACATGAAGAGACATGGAAGAGCTCTCCAATCATGCAGCACAGGCTGGTATGACCCTGACCCTGAGTAGCATCCTGCCCTCACCAAGAATGATACCTCATTATAAAGGAAAAATGATCAATTTCAACAATTGGCTAAGCTTCTGGTGTCATTCAAAGGGGATCCAGTGTCTGTCAGCCTGGGATGACATGCTCGACAAGCCACATTGCTTCACAAGAGACGGCTTGCACCTGTCCCCCCTAGGCTTTCGAATACTGGCCGAGGCTCTTGCTGCCCCCATAGTGTCTTTTTTAGGCAAGGCTCAAAAGTCAAACTCACCTCCATAAACAGCAAATTAATAAAAACTGAGGGTTATGCTACTCAATGCCAGGAGTTTAAATCTCAAAATGCATGCGCTCGAAGCACTCCTCAGTATGGAGAACGTTAACATCTGTGCAGTAATTGAAATCTGGTTCAAGGCTCCAGAGAGCACCCCAGCACTACTGGGCTACAACTCATACCACACGTTTCGGCCACAGAACACGGACTGAAACACAAAAGGTGTGAGTGTATCCATATTCATCAAGGATACCTACACCTCCAGGTTAATGGTGCAGCATGATGCCTCTAAGATCATCCATGTGCAACTAACATTGGGCAAATCTGCAATTCAAATTGTGGCCTGCTACAGATCACCCTCCATGACCCAGGACCACCACTCCACCTTTCTGGAGACACTGGAAAACATGAAGGTCCTACTGAGCACCCTGATATTGGGCGATTTCAATTACCCTACCATTCATTGGGAAAACTACTCGAGTACAAATTCCCAGGCCCAGCGCTTCCTGGAATTCATCAACTCAAATGCCCTGGATCAGCTGGTAAACTCCCCTACCAGAGCTGAAAACATATTGGACCTGGTCATCACAAACATGGGTGACAGGTGTTCCACACCGGAGGTCAACCTGTCACTGGTTAGTTCAGACCATAAACTAATCACTCTGGATGTCCACACCCCACCACCACCCCCAACTAAGGAAACCACAATAAAAAACTTTTCTAAAGCAAACTTCACCTTACTTAAGACAGAGGTGGTACTTTTCACAGCCCCTACGCTAAAGGATAATGCTGCCCAAGATGCAGAAACCTTTACAAATGCACTCTATGAGCACCTACAAGGATGCATGGGTCATGCCATCCCTAGCAAAACCAAGACTCACTCCTCTAAGAGAAGGAAACCAGTTTGGTGGACCCCTGCAATAAACAGGCTATACAATAGAAGGAGGAAACTAGTTCAGAAAAAAAGCAAATCTCAAGAAGGAAAGACATCAGTAAGAAACTAAGGTCCCTCATGAAATCATCCAAGGCTAACTTCAAAAGAAAAATAGCCAAGTAGTCAAAAGATAACCACAAAGCCTTCTTTAGCTATGTTAAGAATCTAAGTGGCAACTCACAGATATGCACTGAACTAGTGCAAAATAGCACAAAATATACTGAACCTACTGATTTTGCCAAAATCCTGGCAGATAGATTCAGTGCAAACTTCACCCCCCTCCCACCTCCAAAAGGGCCCACAACAATACTGGAAAAGTGTAGTGTCCCAAAAATCACAGACGCACAAGTGAAAACAGCCCTTTAAAAAGCCACAACACAGCATCAATGGGACCAGATGGTGTCCCAGGCTGCGTTTTGCATGAACTTCAGAACGAACTAACCCCCCATCTAAACACACTGTTCAACCTCAGCCTCTCCACAGGCTATGTGCACATAGAATGACACACAGCAATGGTTATTCCTCTCCACAAAGCAGGGGCCACAACTGACCCTGGTAACTATTGCTCCATAAGCCTGACTAGCCTGGTCTGCAAGGCTATGGAGTGTATCATCATGGAATTCATTAACAAAGACATTGGGAACCTCCAAACACTTGACCAGACCCAGTTCGGCTTTGTTAAGGGAAGATCATGCCTACTAAACTTGGTTGACTTCTTTGAGACAGTCACCAAGGCCATAGATGAGGGAAAGGTGGTTCACACAGCCTACCTTGACCTCACCAAGGCTTTCAACACCATTCCCCACTCAGGTATTACAGAAAAACTCACCAGCCTGAACATAAACCCCTACGCCACGAGATGGGTTGCCAACTGGCTTACAGCCAGAACTCACATGGTAAGAACAGTGGGCACCAGGTCCGACTCTAAACCAGTCACAAGTGGTGTTCCACAAGGCTCAGTCCTGGTACACCTACTGTTCAGCATATACTTCTCAGAAGTACAGGCAAACACAGGAGGACTATGGCTAACTACGTTCAAGGATGACTGGAAACTGGGAGCCATAATTGACTCTCCAGCTGACACGGACATCCTCCAAAAGGGCCTTACTGAGACAGACACCTGGTGTCAAAGTCATGGCCTCAAGCTAAATGCCAAAAAATGTATAGTATTCCCGTTTGGGAAAAACAAAACACCCACGAATTACCACATAGGTGGCAGCCCCCTTAATTCAGAAGAGGTAATAAGAGATCTGGGGATCCAGGTAGATAGAAATCTGTCCTTTGACAATCATATTGCCAAAGTAAAAGTGCACAACGGAGGAACCTTGTTTGCAGTCAAAAACGCCACCGAGTCACAAAGCTTCTTAACGCTTTTATTTAGAACAAACCAAAAGAGCGTTTTCGCCACAGACCACTGTGGCTTCTTCAGAGAAACAATTTAAACCAAAAACACTCCATTTAAAAATACTGAATCAGGAAATGACACATTCCTGTTTCCTGTTACCGACAGGTTGTGTTTAAAAACACATGCAAAATGTTTAATATTAAAAACATCTAAAATTTAAAATCATTTTAAAATAACAAAAAAACAGCAAAAAATAAATTCACTTATATGGATAAAATCTCAACCACTTAATTATAATATGGATGACAGTGAAAAGTTGTCATTACTATTTACAACATACTACCATATAAAATATGTAAATAAATCTGTAGAATGTATATTCAATTAGACATCAAAAACATAAAGAATATACAATGTATAAAATATGTGTGCAGCCCATGTATATTCAATACAGGCTTAATTTAAATCGTTTTGTTTATATAATGGCCATGCAGGACTAGAAAAGAACTACGCACTGCCCTCTAAAAATGCATCCTAAATGGTTCTGCACAAAGTGTCGATTATATCTTCCTAAGGGGTCAACTGTAACTTGTGTGGAAAACCTAACTATAAGGTTGAGCCAAACCCTGAATAGCCGAAAGTCTAGTCAGCTAACTAAACCCAGTATATGAGTTCAAGGTGTTACAAGACACATCAAACTGCCATATCATCAAGTCAATACTAACTAATGCCCAGATCCAGCCTACAGTCATGACTGGCTGTATGATAGACTAGCAGGTTTTACCTAAAGTAACTTTTTAATTTAAGTACTGGGGCAATATTACAGTTAGTGTTCAGACCAGGGAAACAAAAGGCATCAAAGCGCAACTGCCAGTCTAACTCACAGTTTTCCAATATTAAAGATACAGGGCCCCCCTGATTTTTAAGGGTACATGGTCTATAGCCATGAAGCTAAAGCTGTGTCCTGGGTACAGTGCAATATGTTTGGCCAGTGCGTTATCATCTTTACATGTCCTAATTGCATACAGGTGCTCATACATCCTGTCTCGGAGTCGCCTATCAGTTTTCCCGATGTAGAACACCGAGCAGCAATTGCACATGGCGATATATATGACCGATTTGCTCTCACAGTTGAGGGCATACCTGATAACATACTTCCTGTCCCTGACATGGAATGACTCCCCTGTTCGAACATTATTACAAAAGTTACAGAATCCACATCTGGACATTCCTTTCCTTTTGTAAAAACTGTGTTGTTGTGCATCCCTTTGTAATAGTTCTTTCAAGTTTTTAGGTCGTTTAAAAGTGAATCTAGGTTCACCTCCTAGTTTTCCTGCTAGTAATGAATTTGAAGATATCAACCTCCAGTTTTTACGGACAATGTCCAAAATTGCTTTTGAGTTAGTACTAAAAATGGTAACAAAACTCAAAGATAGATCTGTATCTGGCCCCCTATGGTCTTCGTTGTTACTCATGATATCACTTGTAGGTACATCGTCTGTAAAACTACTAACTACACTAGAAGGAACCTTCTGCTTAGTCAATAAAGGGGTGTAAAAACCTTTAGATCTTTTAAGTGTGACTTCCTCAATAAGTTCACCAACCATTTTCTCAGGGTAACCCCTGTTGGTGAACATTTCCCTCAATAAGGAGCATTCCTTAACGAAATCCACTAAGGTACTACACATTCTTCCTACCCTCACCAGCTGTCCCTTCACTATAGATCTTTTCTGTTTGTAAGGGTGGAAGCTGGTGAAGTGCAGGAAAGAGTTGCAGTATGTGGCTTTCCTGAAGACAGTGGACTTAAAGGACTGCTGACAAATGTCCTTTGTAAGTTTGACATCTAAGTAGTCCATCTCGATAGTAGAAAATTTAAAAGTAAACTTCAGGAACTCAGTGGAGTTACTGATATTATCCACCAAGATTTTCGCTTCTGTTTCTGACCCCCTGAACAGAAGGAACATATAAATCAGCGCCAAGAAAACGGGTGTAAAGGTGACAGGGGCCATGATACCAGGAAGGTTGAGCAGGATGTTGGCTTCCCAGTACCCCATTACGTAGTTTGCCACACCTGCTCCACATGGGGAGCCCATCGCTACCCCACGTTTCTGTTTCTGTAGGCTGGATCTGGGCATTAGTTAGTATTGACTTGATGACATGGCAGTTTGATGTGTCTTGTAACACCTTGAACTCATATACTGGGTTTAGTTAGCTGACTAGACTTTCGGCTATTCAGGGTTTGGCTCAACCTTATAGTTAGGTTTTCCACACAAGTTACAGTTGACCCTTTAGGAAGATACAACTGATACTTACGTGCAGAACCATTTAGGATGCACGCATTTTTCGATTTTTCAGGAGGGGTCGTGTAGTAGTTTTCTAGTCCTGCATGGCCATTATATAAACAAAATGATTTAAATTAAGCCTGTATTGAGCATATATGGCCTGCACATATATTTTATACATTGTATACCTTTTCTATGCTTCCCTTGATTAACTGAATACACATTCTACAGATTTATTTACATATTTTATATGGTAGTATGTTGTAAATAGTAATGACAACTTTTCACTGTCATCCATATTATAATTAAGTGGTTGAGATTTTATCCATATAAGTGAATTTATTTTTTGCTGTTTTTTGTTATTTTAAAATGATTTTAAATTTTAGATGTTTTTAATATTAAACATTTTGCATGTGTTTTTAAACACAACCTGTCGGTAACAGGAAACAGGAATGTGTCATTTCCTGATTCAGTATTTTTAAATGGAGTGTTTTTGGTTTAAATTGTTTCTCTGAAGAAGCCACAGTGGTCTGTGTCGAAAACGCTCTTTTGGTTTGTTCTAAATAAAAGCGTTAAGAAGCTTTGTGACTCGGTGGCGTTTTTGACTGCAAACAAGGTTCCTCCGTTGTGCACTTTTGGTTTGACTGGTTTGCAATTAGTTTTTGTGGTCTGTCGTTGGAGGATTCCTGTTGTTTTGCAGCCTTGTAGCCTTCTGAGTTTCATTCTTGCTTACCGGCAGTCGTGAGAGGTCGTTAGCAGTTGAGTGAATGGCCACTGGTAGTACTGCTATGGATATAGACTTAACCTCGCTGATAGCAGGTCTATCAGCTAGATTGGATGACATGAATTCTAGGATGGATACGATGCAAGCTTCCTTCCAGGCATTGAGAAATGGCCCGACTGGGAACGTTTCGACAGTGGAGCAGAGTCAGGGACCAAATGAAGATTGGATCCCAGCAGCGCAACCTGCCCCTCAGACGATGTTGATTGCCGATGTTGCTGGCACGAGTCAGGGAGGTGGATTCCAGCTTTCCGGTCTAAGTCCGAGTGGCCTGGAAGCAGCAAGGCGGACTGGCTCGTACGCTGTAGCAGCATCTAACGAACCCACCACCGTCCAACTAATTGCCCGGAATGGAGTAGCCGATGGTATCAGTAATGATAACCGGCCTACTGGGTCTAACAACGGAATTCCAGACCTTGGTGGCTGGTTATTGGATATCACTAACTTTTCGTTCATCCAGCAAGGAACGAATACAGGTACTGTTGCAAATAATGATAGCATATGTCTATCAGAAAAGCTTAAAATTTTTGATTCTAAATTATTAAAACTAAAAAAACTGCAGCTTGAGGCAGCATACTTCAAACAATGCATCAACGAAAATATTGTACCAAAAGGCCTGCGGAATAACTTTATGCCTTCTGGCTTAATTTCAGACCATGACTTTTTGGTCGATTTGGAGGCACTATTTCAAAAACATGGTGCCGAGTTAATGAATGTAATTATTAAGCATTATGGAGTACATGTTGATGTTGTATTGAAAGAAATTAATGACTTAGATAACGAGATTAAGCAACACCTAGATTTTAGCAGATACCAGTTTGATTACGAGATATTCTGTCCAGTATAGACACTTTGTTACTTAAATTAAAGGGAAACAAGAGTAAAAAATTGAGTAGGGACAGAGATGCTTATGGTAAGAATTCCGCTTACCCTAATCTTAAAGGGACTAGACATGTTCGTATAAGTAGTAATAATGAACACCCTTTTCAACCATTAGTGGAGGATGAAAATAGGGCAGAGGACCTTGATGAAGAAGACATTGTTAATGACTATGTCACTCCAACACCTAGAAGGAGCAACAGAATTAAGGGCTTTGCCAAAGACAAAGGGAGTCACGAGAGAAGTGATAAAGGTTTTAATGACAACAGGGGTCACACCACATATAATGCAGGAATAGCAACAACAATTTTTAGGGCAACGCAGCAAGAAGACTTACAGGAACAGGACGAAGAAATAAATTCCCTGATTGACGCCACATTAAACTCTTTGGTGTCAGATAGTTCTTGTATAGTCGATGCTGATGTCTTAAGCTCACCTTCTCGAACTGGGGTCCCTGTTATTCTTACCAATATGAATGGTGACTTCACCATTTATAATTTCTCTGATATCATCTTGGACCAACAATTGATAGAACTGTTAGCTTTTGGAAACACTTTTGTTCCAACCTCCTATGGGAATGTTGCGAAAGAAATCATAGAACTGAAGTGTTTTGTAAGAAAAATGAATCTTAAGTTACTGTTCAACCATGAAACTGAGTCTGTAAACCGAGGTGAAGTAAATACTACTCCTAATGTAGGGCCATTGAAATTGTCCAGTGTTTTCAACCCTCCATTGCATTCCACTTTGGAATTGTTTGAGAACATGTGTGAATTTGACTTCAGATTCTTAGGTAACAAATATAACGATCAGAATAAGACCACAACTTCCAATATTACCAAAGAACAACGGTTATTATTGGATGAATTTAGTCAGTTACCTATACGTGTGTTAAAACCGGACAAGGGAGGAGGGTTGGTGATCTTCCATAATGCCACCTACAACGAGAAAATGGCTTCCCTCCTGGATAGTGACGCCTACACAAAAGCTTCAAGAAATGAAGTCAATGGTACCACACAGAGGATCAGGGGATATTTTAGGGACCTTCTCTTAACGGGGAAAATTGACATCAAGACATATAATTATATTGACATCATGTCTTCCAAGATCCCCGTTATGTTTGGGATCCCTAAAATTCACAAAAGTGTTACTGACCCCCCTATGAGGGCTTTAATTGACAGCAGATCCTCTATCACTTACCCATGTTCCAAATTAATCACACACATCTTGGATAAATATATCAAGTACATTCCAAGTGTGTGTAAGGACTCATGGACATTTTTGGATAACATAAACAAACTGCCATTTAATGAAGATGACAACTTGTTAACTATAGACGTCATTGACCTCTACACGTGTATACCGTGATTAAAGCGGTTGAATGGACAGGGTCAATGTTACAGAAGTTTGGGGCATCTAGGTTAGAGGTTGAACTGGTTATGGAATTACTTGAAATAGTTTTAACTAGTAACTATTTCTTGTTTGACGGTGACTTCTTTTTACAGAAACGTGGGGTAGCGATGGGCTCCCCATGTGGAGCAGGTGTGGCAAACTACGTAATGGGGTACTGGGAAGCCAACATCCTGCTCAACCTTCCTGGTATCATGGCCCCTGTCACCTTTTACACCCGTTTTCTTGACGATATGTTCCTTCTGTTCAGGGGGTCAGAAACAGAAGCGAAAATCTTGGTGGATAATATCAGTAACTCCACTGAGTTCCTGAAGTTTACTTTTAAATTTTCTACTATCGAGATGGACTACTTAGATGTCAAACTTACAAAGGACATTTGTCAGCAGTCCTTTAAGTCCACTGTCTTCAGGAAAGCCACATACTGCAACTCTTTCCTGCACTTCACCAGCTTCCACCCTTACAAACAGAAAAGATCTATAGTGAAGGGACAGCTGGTGAGGGCAGGAAGAATGTGTAGTACCTTAGTGGATTTCGTTAAGGAATGCTCCTTATTGAGGGAAATGTTCACCAACAGGGGTTACCCTGAGAAAATGGTTGGTGAACTTATTGAGGAAGTCACACTTAAAAGATCTAGAGGTTTTTACACCCCTTTATTGACTAAGCAGAAGGTTCCTTCTAGTGTAGTTAGTAGTTTTACAGACGATGTACCTACAAGTGATATCATGAGTAACAACGAAGACCATAGGGGGTCAGATACAGATCTATCTTTGAGTTTTGTTACCATTTTTAGTACTAACTCAAAAGCAATTTTGGACATTGTCCGTAAAAACTGGAGGTTGATATCTTCAAATTCATTACTAGCAGGAAAACTAGGAGGTGAACCTAGATTCACTTTTAAACGATCTAAAAACTTGAAAGAACTATTACAAAGGGATGCACAACAACACAGTTTTTACAAAAGGAAAGGAATGTCCAGATGTGGATTCTGTAACTTTTGTAATAATGTTCAACAGGGGAGTCATTCCATGTCAGGGACAGGAAGTATGTTATCAGGTATGCCCTCAACTGTGAGAGCAAATCGGTCATATATATCGCCATGTGCAATTGCTGCTCGGTGTTCTACATCGGGAAAACTGATAGGCGACTCCGAGACAGGATGTATGAGCACCTGTATGCAATTAGGACATGTAAAGATGATAACGCACTGGCCAAACATATTGCACTGTACCCAGGACACAGCTTTAGCTTCATGGCTATAGACCATGTACCCTTAAAAATCAGGGGGGGCCCTGTATCTTTAATATTGGAAAACTGTGAGTTAGACTGGCAGTTGCGCTTGGATGCCTTTTGTTTCCCTGGTCTGAACACTAACTGTAGTATTGCCCCAGTACTTAAATTAAAAAGTTACTTTAGGTAAAACCTGCTAGTCTATCATACAGCCAGTCATGACTGTAGGCTGGATCTGGGCATTAGTTAGTATTGACTTGATGACATGGCAGTTTGATGTGTCTTGTAACACCTTGAACTCATATACTGGGTTTAGTTAGCTGACTAGACTTTCGGCTATTCAGGGTTTGGCTCAACCTTATAGTTAGGTTTTCCACACAAGTTACAGTTGACCCTTTAGGAAGATACAACTGATATTTACGTGCAGAACCATTTAGGATGCACACATGTCTGCAGGGCAGTGGCTAGTTTTTTTCTAGTCCTGCATGGCCATTATATAAACAAAATGATTTAAATTAAGCCTGTATTGAGCATACATGGGCTGCACATATATTTTACACATTGTATACTTTTTCTATGTTTCCCATGATTAACTGAATACACATTCTACAGATTTATTTACATATTTTATATGGTAGTATGTTGTAAATAGTAATGACAACTTTCCACTGTCATCCATATTATAATTAAGTGGTTGAGATTTTATCCATTAAGGTGAATTTATTTTTGCTGTTTTTGTTATTTTAAAATGATTTTAAATTTTAGATGTTTTTAATATTAAACATTTTGCATGTGTTTTTAAACACAACCTGTCGGTAACAGGAAACAGGAATGTGTCATTTCCTGATTCAGTATTTTTAAATGGAGTGTTTTTGGTTTAAATTGTTTCTCTGAAGAAGCCACAGTGGTCTGCCTCTTTGGTTTGTTCTAAATAAAAGCGTTAAGAAGCTTTGTGACTCGGTGGCGTTTTTGACTGCAAACAAGGTTCCTCCGTTGTGCACTTTTGGTTTGACTGGTTTGCAATTAGTTTTTGTGATATTGCCAAAGTAGTTAGGAAATCCTTCTATGTGGCCTATCTAATTACTAAAGGGTTCGCATCTAGGAATAAAGATGCTATAGTGCCCCTCTACTCGTCACTCATTAGACCCATCATAGAGTACAATGCCCCATTTGGGATGTACCTCACAAGGCACTTCCAACAGCTTGAAAGACCACAAAAGTAACTCACCAAAAGGATTACTAGCTTCAAACATATGTCCTATGCAGCCCGACTGAAAAACCTCTGGCTGTACTCAGTGGCATATCGCTTACTCAGAGGTGATCTCTGCTTGACTTACAAAGCCATGTCCAACTCAGAATTGATGGACATGCTTCACCTAAAGAAATCCAAGTCACTGCAAGCCATGCGCTCTAGTGAGCTAAACCTCACCACAACTATAAACAGAAGATGCTGGAGGGATAGATTCCTGTCACATAGACTCCCCATGCTTTGGAACAAAATTCCAAATTACATCAGGCAGAGCCCCTCACTAATGCTCTTCAAGCGGAACCTTGATGAGTGGATGGGTAACAGAAAATACAACCCTGGGATCACTTCATTGGCTCTGCTTGACGGAGGATCAATTAATTAATCAATGGGGTGGTGAAAGCCGACACACTCTGGCTAGGCTTATAAATGCCCTCGGGCAGACAAAAAACAAACAAATCCTATAACTCTACTCATTTCCCACCTTTCTATAACCAGTAGAGTCTGATTTTCAGATTTTGCTGAATTCTGGGCTGTTTTGTAGTTTCTGTGTTGCCCAGACCTTACTAAGATAGAGGGAAGCTTCTCTGTTCATCAGTGAGAGTGTTGAGCTTTGAGCAGCCTATCTGTCGCTGGAAGAGTGGTTTCAGCTCAGAATCTGTAGTTTTATTGGCCATTTTTGGGCTATTTCTATCCCTTTCATCTTTCTGTTTAAAAACTCGTGTTTGCATGGTTTTGCAGTCAGCGCAGTGCTGCTTAACTATGGTTAAACTATTCCCAGTGCCAGAAAGTCTGCTCTTCAGATTTTCCCTTAGAACTAGCCAGTTTTCTAGTTTTAGCACTCAAAACTGTTTCTTTGTGCTCAGCACTTGTCCGAAACACATCGCAAGCACTAAATAATCTACAAATTACTGCAACACTCAAGTTTCCTCACTTATCAAGAGGAAAACAGTTTTTAGTACTTAAATTAATAAGCACTAACCAGGCATATCTAAGGGTCAGCTCCCTGTGATTTCTCCTGTCCACCTGATGAATCTGGGCATCTTGGGGCAATGTAGCAATTGCCTCATGTACACTGACAACCCTCTCCTCCTAACACCCAACGCTACAACCTGTGAGAAATGCACTTATATCGCCAAACTGGAAGCCAAGCTCTCTCCAGCCAAGACTGGACTAGACAGTCAAGAGTAGAAGGTAAACACCACACAGCACTCAACACATAGTCCATCAAAACCTGCACCACCCAACCCACACATAGTAACACAAAACACACACCAACATTTGAGGAGTCTCTCAATAAAATTCTGCCCAAACAACAGAGACCTCCAAAGCTGAAACGCAAGCAACCACCACCGCCCCAACACTGCCCAAACAACACATAGACCACAAAATCTTCTGCCACTCAACCTCAGCCCATAAGGCAAAGCAACGTACCCAACACATTAGTTATAGGTGACCCTATAGTCAGGCATACAGACATCCCTCTCACTAGGCTAAACAAAGAGAAAGTTACTGTCAGCTGCCAGGATCTGCTATACAATGCACACATTCAGGTCACTCCACAACAAGTACAAATATGTGTCTGTCATTGTCCATGTTGTAGTGAATGACTTGAGAAGTACCCCCTTGACTACATGAAAAGAGACATGGAGGAGATCTCTGACCATGTGGCCCAGGCAGGTATGACATTAGCCCTGAGTAGCATGCTGCCATCGCCCAGAATGATACCACAGTACAAGGACAAAATGATTGACTTCAACAACTGGCTAAGCTTCTGCTGTCATTCTAAGGGGATCCAGTATCTGTTTGCCTGGGACGACATGATCAACAGGCCACAATGCTTTGCCAGAGATGGCCTGCACCTGACACCTCTGGGATTCCAGATACTGGCTAAGGCTCTTGCTGCTGCTATAGTGCCTTTTTTAGGCAAGGCTCAAATATCAAACGCACCACCATAGTAGATACAAACAAGTGAAATCCAAGGGTAATCCTACTCAAAACTAGAAGTCTAAACCTCAAAATGCACTCACTCGAGGCACTCCTTAAGATGGAGAACATTGACATTTGTGCAGTGACAGAGACCTGGTTTAAGGCTCCAGAGAGCACCCCTGCATTACCAGGCTACAGTTCTTACCACACCTTTCAGCCACCTAACCTGGACTGAAACACTAAAGGAGGAGGCATTTCCATATTCATAAATGATGTCCACACCTCCAGGCTAGATGATCAACATAATGCATCAAAATTATCCAAGTACAATTAACACTGGGCAAGACTGCAATTCAGGTTGTAGCTTGTTACAGATCCCCTGCCATGCCCCAGGATGTCCACTCCATGTTTCTTGATATACTGGATAATATTAAGGTACAACCCAGTACCCTAATATTGGGAGATTTCAAGTACCCCACCATCAACTGGGAAAACTACTCATGTAATAACTCATTTGCTCAACGTATTCTGGAATTTATCAGTTCCAACACAATGGTTCAGCTTGTCCATATCCCCACCAGGAGCAGCAACATCCTGGACCTGGTCATTACCAATATGGTTAACAGATGCTCCATGCCAGAGTTCAACTCCTCGCTGGTCAAATACAACCACAAGCTAATCACCCTAGACATCACTATCCCACCTCCACCCCCCATTAAGGAAACCACTGTAAAAATCTTCTCCAAAGCCAACTTCATGCTTCTTAAGACAGAAGTGGCTAACTTCATGAAACCCATACAGACGGAAAATAGAGGCATGACTGCTGAATCATATACAAATGCACTGTATAAGCACATACATGAGTGCATGGACCGTGCCATCCCCAACAGAACCAATACACTATCCTCCAAAAAAGGAAGTCAATCTGGTGGTCCCCTGCCATAAACAAACTCTACAACAGATGGAAGAAACTGTTGCAAAAAAGAGTAAAATCCCATAATCGCAGGAGCTTCCTGATCAGCATCAGTAAGAACCTGAGATTCCTCATAAAATCCTCCAAAGCTAGCTACGAAAATAAAATTGCCATAGATGCTAAAGACAACCACAAAGCATTCTACAGCTATGTCAAGAATCTCAATGTCGACATGCAGACCTGCTCTGAGCTACAGCATAATGGCACTAGATTTACTGAACCAACTGATATTGTCAACATCCTGGCAGACAGGTTCAGTGCAAACTTTACCCCCCACACCCCAAAGGGCCCATCTCCATACTGGAAGAGTGCAAAGCTCTTGTAATCACAGATGCACAAGTAAAGACTGCACTCTCCAAATCCAAGAACACAGCATCCATGGGACCAGACAACATCCCAGGCTGTGCTCTGCATGAACTACAGAATGAACTGGCACCCCACCTAAGTACCATGTTCAACCACAGCTTCACTTCAGGCTTTGTGCCTATGGAATGGCACACAGCGATGGTTATCCCACTCCACAAAGGGGGTGCCACCACTGATGCCAGAAACTACCACCCCATTAGCCTGATGAGCCTGGTATACAAGACCATGGAATGCATCATCCTGGAGTTTATAAACATAGACATAGGTAATCCAAACTCTGGACCCCACTTAGTTTGGGTTTGTTAAAGGTCAACTGAGCCATAGACGAGGGTAAGGTGGTGCACACAGCCTATCTTGACCTTGCCAAGGCTTTCAACACCATCCCCCACTCTGGTATTATAGATAAACTCACTGGACTGGGCATAAATCCCTATGTCACAAGATGGGTGGCCAACTGGCTCACTGACAGAACCACACAGTGAAAGTAGCCGACTCCAAATCTGATTTCAGACCAGTGACAAGTGGAGTACTACTGGATTTGGCCCTGGGTCCTCTCCTGTTTGACATCTACTTCTCAGAAGTCCAGGCAAATACAGCTGGTCTCTGGCTAATGAAGTTTGTGGATGACTGCAATCTAGGAGCCATAATAGATTTGCCTAAGGATGTGCACATTCTACAAAGAGGCCTCACTGAGACTGATGCTTGGTGTCAAAGTCATGGCCCAAAGCTCAATGCCAAGAAGTGCATTGTCATCCTCTTTGGGAAAAACACCATACCCATGAAATATCACATAGGCAGTAGCCTACTAAACACCAAAAGTGTGATAAGAGACCTTTGGACACAGGTGGACAGTAGTCTCTCCTCTGATAATCATGTTGCCACAGTAGTCAGGAAATCCTCCTACATGGCACACCTCATCACAAAGGGGTTCTGCTCCAGAAAAAGAGAGGTCATCGTTCCTCTCTACTCATCCCGTATCAGACCCATTATAGAGTGCAACTCCCCAATCTGCATGTACCTAGCAGGACATCTACAACAACTAGAAAGGCCACAGAAATACCTCACTAAGAGAATTACGGGCCTCATACAGATGCCATATGCAGACCATCTCAAAAAACTCCAGCTCTACTAAGTCACATTTCGCCTACTCAGAGGCGACCTCTGACTAACATATAAAGGCATGTCTATTCCAGGTCTGATGGACATGCTACACTTAAAGAAATCCCAATTCCTTCAAGCCACATGCTCCAGGGACCTAAACCTTGTCACCACAATAAACAGAACATGCTGGAGGGATAGATTCCTGTCCCAGAGACTTCCCATGCTCTGGAACAGACTACCCATTCATGTCAAGCGAAGCTCCTCATTAGCCCTCTTTAAGAGAAATCTTGGCAGTTGGATGGGAAATGGGAAATTCACCCCAGGGACCACTTCTGTGAATCTGCTCAACAGGGGCACAGGAAAATAATTTTCTTGGGTGACGAAAGCCAGGGAACCACTTTTGGCTAGGCTTATATAGGCTCTAGGGCCAATAGCCTAGTACTTACCTATGAACCTATGAACCTAAAACTACATTGCAGGACAGTCTCAAATAAATACAGAAAATGTCTAAACTAATCTTTACTATATTCCTAATATCTAAGAGAAATAATTTTCACCTAGTTACTTGCTATTAGCATGACACAGGCAGAAGTGCTGATGTGTGGGATGTTTCTAGGTCCACAGACAAATACAAAATGCAAAGACACACTCTCTGAGATAGTTCATAGATTAATAATACACATTACTGCTGGCTTGGCCAAGATGACTTTACTCTTTGTCACCTGCCTTCAGTTCCCAGGCTAACAGAAACCAACATCTCTGTGTCAAAAATTCTTGTCTCTAAGATGTACATCTACTAGGGAGTAAAAGAGCAATAAAAAACACTTTAGATATGAAACCTAGCAATTATTTCTGTTCCAAGACATTAGGAAAACCTCTAGCTCTAGACATTGTGTCTGCTTGCTGCACTGAAACTAACTTTTTTATAGCACATAGTAAAACACTTCTAACTTATCTTCCTGAAGTTTTCCAAGTTAACTCTGTATGTTCCAACTTCTATCATTAATATAGTATATATACATTTCTGTTCTTTTCCAGGAGGGTACACTGTGGTTACATTCTTGAAGAACAAAAAGAACACCTGAATAGGTGAAAAATGCTCAATTTAATAACCAATAAAGCTTTCAGGAATGTCCCTTCTTCAGTGTTAAAATTACATAATAACAAACTTCTGAATTTATAACAATTTCAAAAAAAAACCCACATGACACAGCGAACCAATACATAACCTAACATCATTAACATCTCATTAAAAATACTAACACTTTTAAAAGACATATAACTTCCATTCTTATATATTGTATTACTTTCATGTGTATAAGGATAGCATCACAATACATAAAAAATATATGTATATATGTGATGGATAAATTAATTAATTTATAAATTAAACCTAAAAATCTTTTCCAAAAGTAAGCTTCACCTTTATAATATACAATATACATTTACCTATTATCCCATAATATACTTAACATTCAAATTTATTAAAAAAACTAACGGCACTAAATTAGCATATATATTAAAAAACATTTTTTCTATTATTAAACTTTACCTAACTTATAATTCCTTTCAAAAACATATGCCTACTTACCTATACTGTTTCTGTCTAAACTCTAACATCGGTTTTAATGTTATTCTATTATTCAGCCCTGGTAATCTATCGGCTGCCAATCTTTTTATCCATTCATATTCTGATATTTCTAATTTATTATTTTGATCACCCAACCTTAAGTTCCAATATATAACATCTATCACTTTAAATTTAAAATTATGTGAGATACCTTTATCCAATCTATGTTGTCCTAATGCATTAGAAGGAATTTTTCTCTTCATATCTGACCTGTGTTCAATAATACGGTCTTTCAAACATCTAGAGCATTTTCCAACATAAAAACTTTCACAATGTGTACACATTGCTAAATAAACAACCATACTTGTTTTACATGTTGCTGAACATTTTATCTCATATTTTATTTTACTCGTTGAGTGTTCAAAAAACTTTTTATCACAAATATCAGAACAACAACTACAATTATAACAGGGGAATGTTCCCATATTATGAGCCTTAGGTATAGTTAGATTCACTTTAAAATCTTTAAAACACAACTTTCTCTTCAAATTGCTCATATTTCTATAAGCGAAATATGGCTTATTTCCTAATTACATTTGTACTACTAGTATCTAAATAATTACTAAAGAAAGGTGACACCTGTTTATTCCTAAGCTGCAGTACGTTTTTACTCATTGCTAATGTAGTTTCTTTATCATATCCTCTACTATGAAATTCATTTATTAAAATTTCCATTTGTTCTTCACATTTTTCCAAATCAGTATTCAGTCTACTAATTCTCAATAATTGGCTTTTCACTATGCCTTTAAAAACAAGTGCTGCATGCATACGTCTAGTATGTGTATATATTTTAATTTTAGTAGCAAAGAAAAGAAAATAGGTCCTGCAGTAAGATATGTTACTACATATAACAATTTGACAAAATATGTAGAGACTATTATAAAAAGGAATTAGCGTATCTTCATGGTTCAACCTGACCTACAAATGTTATTAGGAAAAAAGCCATATTTTGCTTATAGAAATATGAGCAATTTGAAGAGAAAGTTGTGTTTTAAAGATTTTAAAGTGAATCTAACTATACCTAAGGCTCATAATATGGGAACATTCCCCTGTTATAATTGTAGTTGTTGTTCTGATATTTGTGATAAAAAGTTTTTTGAACACCCAACGAGTAAAATAAAATATGAGATAAAATGCTTAGCGAGATGTAAAACAAGTATGGTTGTTTATTTAGCAACATGTACACATTGTGAAAGTTTTTACTTTGGAAAATGCTCTAGATATTTGAAGGACCGTATTATTGAACACAGGTCAGATATGAAGAGAAATATTCCTTCTAATGCATTAGCACAACATAGATTGGATAAAGGTATCTCACATAATTTTAAATTTAAAGTGATAGATGTTATATATTGGAACTTAAGGTTGGGTGATCAAAATAACAAATTAGAAATATCAGAATATGAATGGATAACAAGATTGGCAGTGGATGGATTACCAGGGCTGAATAATAGAATAACATTAAAACCGATGTAATATCCACATAATATGTAGTTTTATTACATTTGGAAGACAAGCGTATGGGTGTTATTAATATTCACAAATGACATTTGATTATTTACAAAATTCCAGATAGTTGGGCTGGCAGTGTCACATTTCTATATAAATCATATTAATATTTTCAAGTGACATATAATTAATTACAGAATTCCAGCTAGCTGGGTTGGCAGCAATTTGGTTTGTCACAGCAAGTATGAAACTGTAAGAACTGTACACTGCAAATATACCATACATATTCCCATCCACTAGGGGTTAAATGTGTACACCTCTATTCAAACTATTAATACACACTTTCACTACTATCTCTGTCATGAATGAATCTCATGCATGTATGTTCAACTGTCACTGCAGTCGTCTGTGACACTCTGCCTATATTACCAGGTCAGACTTTGTAACCAAGTGAGCTTTAGGCACAAATCAGTCAACCAGCACACTGCAGTGTCCCAGTAGCTCAGTATGATAAGAAATACATACTGTATGTTTACTTTTGCACACAAAGACCAGGGTTTGAATCCAGGAACCAGTACTAAGATGTATTTATGGTAACAGACAAGTAGTCTTGACTATTTGTAGAAACTGTCATGTAGTGTTAACAGATATTTTCTCACAGGACTTACAGGTAAAGAAATATTTGTAGTAGATGTATGAAGGGTATACTAATAAACTGTGTCTAGATGTACTAGTATGTAAACAGCAGTGTTCAGCAAGTTGATAACACTCCATTAAATAAAACGACAGGCAGTACAGTAGTATTCCAACAGAATTAGACAAATGAAATGTTCCACTGCTGGTACGGCAGTATGCCTGGTGCATCTCTGAATGTGTGCCGAAAGTCCAACCCCATGCCTACAAATGTCAGCAAGATAGGTATATACACCATGCACTGTGCCTGATGCATGTCGCTCAAGTGTCATGCTGTCACTGCTACTAATCACTGTTGCCATTAACCTTAGACACAGATATAACTCCATTTGAAGTATGCCAGTAGCACACTCACACAACATCACTGCAGGGTACACCTTGTTAGTCATATATGTTACCCTGACATGTACAAGTTCCCTGTAGTTATGTACCTATATTTCTTACAGCTTGACCCATACCATTCCATGTCAACAGCTCAAGAGGTATGTACATGCTACAGTAGCTTTAGGGCACATGTAAATCTAAAGTAAGGACAGACCTATAGAGTATTGACCAGTACTGTTGTGAAAAATATAACCTATACAGTTGTTAATGAAATGTTTTTTTTCTCCCCCACCCCTTATCTGCATCACAAAATACTGTTATACTACAGGCGTGTTTTCATTTACACATATATTGTTCTAAAAACCTAATGTTGGGCCTTGTGCTGTTACTGGTTATATATTTCAATGGCTGCATACTAACATACCTTGCTGAAATTCCACCATTGTTGGCCTTTTGCCATAACTGTTACTGGAATGCTGTTACAATAATGACTGTTATCCCATTTATTCCTGTGTTCTGTATGCTAGGCAATTCTATTTTTCTGGGTTAATTGGAACACCCACGCATGCTGTTATAACTAATGTTGAAATGTTTTGTTCATGACAAACCAATACACTTTGACAAACCTCAGCACCATAACATGTTTGCGTAGGATGATCCCAGCTGATCTGCCTGTTCCGTGCATGTCTGGGACCCAACTTGGAGCTGCCTCCTCTACTGGTCCTGCACTACCCTTGGATAGATCCGCCTCAGAGGACCCTGTCACCTGACACCAGTTTCCAGGGATGGTGCGTAGGGTCATCCATTAGGATTTGGATGACAGCCTGTGCCAGATCAAGGGCAGACTGGTGCACTTCAAGGGGCAGGCTGAGCCTGGTGCCCAGCCCCCAGTACAGCCACCTTCAGGGCCATGAAGGGGCAGTGGTGACTGCCCATGAGTAGGGACTTCAATCCTACTGTTGCCATCTGGGAGCACTTGGTCCTCTGATTCCCAACTCCCCCATCCAAGGTATTTACCCCCTCATGTGTCATACATTGCCCCTGTCTGCTGTCTTGTCTGTCTTCTCTGTCTGCAAATGCAACCTCTCCTACCCAACATACCTCCTCAAATGTACCTACAACCCTTCCCCAACATCCCACTCTCATTTAAAAGAAAAAGGGGCATCTGTCCCAAAAAGAAAAAAAAAATTGTCCCATACATACCTTTCCATTTTTCCCCAATGTACACTGCCATGAATCAATCATCCCATCAATTAATCAACAAACCTATATCACCCACACCCTTCCCCGTTGGGTGTGAGACTCCAAATTAAAAATTGTCCACATCATGCACAGCTCTTGCTGCACAAGAAATGGAGAGCTATGGCCCTTTCTACACCTGTCCTGCACATCCCTAGCTGCCTTTCATTTTGTTTTTCCTCCTGCTTGCCCCCATTTCGCCACTTTCCTATCACCCCTTTTTACTTTTCTTTTTTTTTTTTGGAAATAGAGCGGGTTTAAGTGGGGATACATGAACAAGCTTAAAGCACTCTGATTCAGATACTGTTCTTCCCAGCAACAAAATAACCAGCCCTGCCAAGGATTGCACCCAGGGCCTTCTCAACTACAGTCAGAGCAACAAACAACCATGCCAACTGGGTTGCAGGAAATTCCTGTTGTTTACTAAATATGTTATGCAGTATAGTGATGTAACATTAGGGTAAAATGACACACATGCCAGGTAGTGGTCCAAGGACCTTTTGAACTATAGTCAGAGCAATGCACCACTAGGCCAACTGAGCTCTGAGAAGCTGCTGCAGTTTTCTAAATATATTATGAAGTACAGTGATGCAACATTAGGGGAAAAAGATACCCTACCAAGTACCTTCTGAACTACAGTCAGATCAATGCACCATTAGGCTAACTGAGCTTTTGGGGAATTACTCCTGTTTTCTAAATATGTTATGCAATTCAGTAATGCAACATTAGGAAAAAAAGACACACCTGCCAAGTATTGAACCCAGGACTTTTTGAACTATAGTTACAGTAATACAGCACTAGGCCAACTGAACTCTGAGGGATTGGTGTTGTTTTCTAAATACATTATGCAGTACAGTGATGTAACATTAAGGAACAAGACACCCCTGACAAGTATTTGCCCAGGGACCCTCTGAACTACAGTTCACTGCAATACACCAGTAGGCCAACTCAAATCTGGGGAATTACTGGTGTTGTTACCAAGATATCCTGAGTATCAGTGACACTACTTCTACATATAATGTGATAAATGACTGAGTACTTGAGCCTGTGATGCAGACACTAAACCAGTACATAGCCTATCATATCAGATAGAGCTGACAACTGCACACACTGTTGCAGAATGCCCACAGTCATGTCACCTATGTATGGCATGGTTGTCATCAAAGCTATTCTGTGTGCTGACATAATGGCAAAGCAGTGCAGATTGATTTCACAAAAGCATGACAGACAGGTCAGTGTCACACGTCATAGCCATCCAAACATACATGTTCATGCTAATCCTGTGTAACACACTGTATGCATGGGGTCTACTTTAGAACACTGAATGATCAGATGATCAAATGCTGTTAGAGGGAACACAACATGTCGACCTGGCAAAATAGCAAACGGCTGGAACAGCAAATTTTTTCCCAGGGTTATGACGTTTCCTCCACTGAACTGCAATCTCAGAGTTGGTATATTTAAGTAGGGGAGGTGTGGGGGCATAGTCCCCCACATGAGAGGTGTAGGGGGTGAAGCCCCCCACTTTATTTAGTGTTTAGTTTTTTTTTTTTTGGGGGGGGGAGCAGTGATTTTTTTTCCTGGAAAAAAAATCGCTGTTCTGGTTGTTTGCTGTTTTGGATTTTTGACATTTAGGGGTCAATATAACAACATTCGATCATCTGATTATTCATTGTTATAATATAGACCCATATGCATGCACATATGTCTTGCAACTACATCTCCCATCATAATTACTCTGTAGCTCTATCTGTAACAGTCCCAGCATGTCTGACATCTGGACACCCACAGTTCAGGCCCACAGTCGAGTCTGTTGCATGACAACTACATACTTGATAATACAAGCTACAAATAAGTGAGCACTGCAATGCCCAGCAGACCTGCTTGCTGCTACCACTCACTGCCACCCACAGTAGCATGTCAAAGGCCTGGAGGGTGGGACACATGTCACAAATATCAATATGTGTCTTAAACCTCCCCTACTTCTCTTGGGATGGCACTACTACTTAACATATGTACCAGAGGCACATGCCTCACCTTGACTGTAATGGGTACCCTCACCCTGACCATGCTGTGACACAACAGCTGACACTGCTCCCTCACTGACATATACAGCTTGACATATACAGCTTGCTGTCCCCAATGTCTTCACAATTTCCCATATGACTCCTGCCCAGAATGCAGCAGCTGCAGCCTGCCACACATGCAGCTGTATGTTCAGCTACCTGCTACAGACCTACTATACCTCCCAAACACCTAGAACAGGGCATCCACACAATACCCATACATAAAGGGTTGGGGGGACATTCAGGTGGCAGGGACATGTATCACAGTCTCCCCCTACAAGCATACACTGTTAATACACCAGTATCACCTGTAGCAGCATGCACAGTCAGATAAAAAGGATGTATGACACTCACATCTGCCTCTCTTCTTACTGAGCCCAACACACATTGTTAAACAGTAACCTGCCACAGAATCACAAACTCTGTTAACAATATCCAAACATAGCATGCAAAACTGTGGACATAACACATTAATCCAAACAGTGAACAGTATTTCTACATAGCCTCTGTGATGCTGTAGCCCCCACACCTCGATAATGTCCTCCTCACAGGACAGAAAAGGGCAAAGGCCTACATGAAGGCCTTAATTATAGGACTGTGTTCCCATGCCATTGGCTAATGGCAATACAACCCAGCTGTTCTGGATGCAATTAGCTAGTAGGAGTCACAGACTGGTGCACAGGCAATGACCTGTTCATGAGCTTTACCTACAAATGGCAAGCTGTTGCCTATGATAAACCGGTTTGACACTTTCTTCATGAAGATATACTGTGATTCTCTAGGAGACTACAACTGGATTTCTTCTCACAAATGAGTACATCAATATATCAGGTATGTCATAAAATTAAGCATGTAATGGAATGCACATGGGGGGTGCAGTCATGGGAAATTTACACAGTAGGTCTTAACCACATTTCTTGACTGACATGTTGCTGTTATTTATTATTTATTATTATTTATTTATTTATTTCAGTTTGATTACCGGGGAGGTCCACTGGGCCTGGGGGCCCATTTTCAGTGGAGGCCCAGGGAGAAAAGCTCCACAGGAAACATCAATTTTAATTACATGAAAATTCAAACACAGTTTGCATTACAAATAACAGGTTGCTACAAATTGCAAAAATACTAACAATTTATATTCTGTTCAGGAGGAAATAAAACAGGCATATAGTATAAAAAACAAGAATTTACTGTTAAGTTACCTGTGCAATCAATATTTTAAAAGAGGTTAGGAAGGTAAAGAGGTTAGCCTGGAGAGAAGGGGGAAGGTAGCTTGAGAGGTGTGGGCTGAAAAGTGCAGTTGCATATCCTATTTAGATAGAGGTAAGAAAGAAGTTGGGTTTTAAGTTATTTAGGTTTTTGCAGGTTCTTAGTGAGGTGGGCAGGGCATTTCATTTTTTAGCTAGGTAAAGGATAAGAGAAGCTGACCTGCTGGGCACTTGAGTTTTTGTACTGTGATCAGGTTTTGGAGAGAAGATCGAAGGGATCTAAGGGGGTATAAGGTTGTAGAATATTGGAAAGAGTGGGCAATTAGTAGGATGGAACAATAATTTGTGGGCTATAGTGATTTGGAGAAAGTCAAGTTGATTGGGGAGTTCAAGGCAGTTTAGAGAGTGAAGGGAGGTGCAGTGATGAGAGGAGGATTTGGCATTTGTGGCAAATTTGGAGATTTTATTGTAACATTGTTCCAATTTGGAGGTAAGTGTGGATGATAAATTAGTGAGTAGAAGAGTGTCATATAGTAGAGAGGGAAGGACGTAGGTAAGCCTGGTGGGAGGAGAGAGAAAGCAGTTGTTTCTATACATTAAGCCAAGTTTTATGTGTGTTTTTTTGATGTTTAGCTGGATATGAGTATTAAATTTTAGTTGGTCATCAATCGTAACACCAAGAAGTTTGGTGGAGGTTATGATCTCGATAGTGGAGTTGTTAAGGCTGGTAATTTGAAATGAGTTTTTATCAATAGATGAAGATTTAGAGGGGGAGAAAAGGAGGATCTTAGTTTTGTTTGCATTTAGGGAGAGGTGATTTTGGAGCATCCAGTTTTCAGTGGTTGAAAAGGCACTTTGTGTTAGAGCTTGGAGCTCTGTTAAGTTAGAGGTGCAGCAGATCAAAGTAGAATCGTCAGCGTATTGCACAATTGTGGTGTTGGGAATGGCTTTATGGAAGTCATTGATAAAGATATTGAATAGTAGCAGGCCATGTATGGAACCTTGAGGTACTCCGGTAGGGGTAGGAAGGAAAGTAGAGGTGGCTTGGCCCTATTTCACAGTTTGGGACCTGTTTGAAAGGTAGCTAGAGAACAAGGAAAGAGTTTTTTGGCTAAGGTTGACATTAGAGAGGTGGTTTAGAAGGTGGGTGTGGGAGATGGTGTCAAAAACTTTGGATAAGTCTAGTAGAATGGAGGATACTATGTTACCAGAGCCATGTGCAGAATTGACAGAATGTAAGAAGGAAAGAAGGACGGTGTTAGTACTGTGTCCTGGGTGGAAGCCGTGTTGGGTAGGAGAGAGTAGTTGGTGTTTGGTAAGGAATGGCAAGAGCTGCAGGTGGATGCATTTTTCAAGGATTTTGGATATAGGGGAGAGGATGGCTATGGGGAGGAAATTGGAGACATTACAATTTTTGCCACACTTGTGGAGAGGAAGAATGAAAGCAGTGCACCATAGTTTAGGTACATAGGATTCGAGTAGAGACCTATTAATTAGGATGCTGATAGGTAGACCAATGGTGTCAGAAGCTATTTTTAGGAAGGAGGATGGAATGCTGACAGGGGCATTAGAGCAGGGCTTTAGTTTATAGAGCAGCTTCTTTATTAGGTCAGTGGATACAGGTTTGAGTTCGAAAGATGGGGGGAGAGAAGGGAAGGGAAGATTGAGCAGGGAGGGGAGGAGGGTTATTGTTGGTGAAAGTCTTGGTTAGCTCAGCGATGGACGAGGTGAAGAAGGAATTGAATAGTGAGGCAATTTCTGGGTCCGATTTGCTGGTATCCGGACAGGGGTTGTTTTTTTTACCTGTCCTAAGGAGGGAATTAATATAATTCCAGAACTGTTTGTGATTTCTTGCATGGTTTTCTTGTAGTTTGAAGTAGTAAGACTTTTTATCTGTAATGAATAGTTTTTTGGCAAGGTTTCTTAACTGCCTAAACTTAAGGAAGATTTCAGGCTGTTTGTGTTTAAGGTAGGCTTTCCAGGTTTTATCCCTTTGTAGCATAACCTTTTTTGTATCATTGGTGAGCCAAGGGGTGGTTTTGCTGTTCAGTACCTACGGCCATCCCTTATGGCTCTGTCTGCAGTGACATAGATCACAGCTTTGGCTCCTGAGTCACCCCATCAATGGTCAGCTCACATATGACTGCTACTGGATTGTCTGTTGTACACTACTGACAGTAAGTATTGGTGGATATAGCTGGCATATCACATCATGTACCGTCGGAGACCCCTTCTCAGTCTGTGAATGTCATACAGGCTTAATTCAAAGATTGTCCAGGTATCACTGAGAGTTCCTGATGTACACTGACTACATCACTGTGTACTCCACACCTGTATCTCATTGCCTGACACCTATGGCTAGCATACCTGGTGAGCCCCTGCAGCACAACAGCAGGTTATAGACACTAGTAGTGGGGAAACACTGTATCTGCCTCAGCAGCAGTGTGTACATATTGAGCATACAGTGTAAGGGAATGAATACAGTACCAGATATTAATGCACCATACTATGTTCCCAGAAGCCTGGCAAGTCACAGACACATTCCCCAATCTCTGGGACAACCATCACGTATTGTTCAACCAGAGTTTGGAAATCCCCAGTTGTCTGGCAGGGTGTCTACATCTATCAGGCATGTGTACACATTCCACAAACATCTGGGTAATGTAGATGTCAAACACCTACGAGGAGGACACCCTACACCACATATGCACTGCTCTCACTTATGTTGTAGCACAGCTGTTGCTGGAATGTCCAGATGCATTCCTACTACCACTCACCTATTTGTCAGATGTAGGCTAGATGACATGGTACTGTAACTTTCCCCATAGGGGACACCCAACAGTCGACGGCAGTGATGGGTGTGGACAAGTATCAACACAGTCCGTCACAGCACTCAGTCCATATCTGGTATCCCTGGTACTATATGAGGTTACTAGGTATTATCCCTGAGTAGTTGGGTCTATATCATTATGGCGAAGGTACAAAATCTCAAGTACCTGTTCATCGACACATAAGTGTCAAACATCCTTTTCAGCAAATTGCCACACCATCAATTTCTTTCCATTGTTTTAAATCTGCTCTTTTCCCCACGGTAGTGCAATATCGAAGTTAGTATATTTAGTTGGGGGGGTGGGGGGCACAGCACTTATGTGTCGATGAACAGGTACTCGAGATTCTCTACCTTTGTTGTTATGATATAGATCCGAGCAGCCATATGCCTAGGCCAGATGTTAGCCCATGTGCAAGCAAGGCAGCACCTGATGTCCCAGTCCAACAGAGACACAGGTGGTATCCCAAGTGTGTATGTGCAGTTAACCATCCAGTTATCCAGGTTACACCTGCAAAGGTGTAAACAGCTACCCTGCCTGATGTGGACAGGATGCCCATTCCACTACTGGGTGAATATGTGTGACACACATCTGAGCTGCCAACATGCCCAGTTCATGTCACACACCAGGTTGACGGCATGTGTGTGTGTGTGTTAACAGAGAGGAGCATGAGTTGCACTCATGCAGCAGTCCCAGCAAAGTGAAGCCCATGATTGCCTGGCATGCCACACTGAGGTCACCCCTGAGGAGTATGTATAAAACCGAGCCGAGGGTTGCCCTTATAGCCTATCAGTGTATGGTAGATATGTATCTTGTATCCCCTGGTGGGGAACCTCTGTGATGTCCCCAGCTGCTGCATGTGCTGTGTGATGTGGATGACATACAGGATATTATATACAATAATGGGCCTCATTGGGGGGAATACAGTAATGTTTATACCTCATGTCCCTTGATGACATACCTGTATGTATGACATGGGCCATTTACAAGGTGTACCTTACAATGGGAACAATATTGTGTTGAAATGTCATGTTGCCAGAGACCTGTGTCCGCAGCTCCCTCATGACTGATTGAGTGCCTAGGATGTTGTTAGTACTGTGATACTATCTGGGGATGTCACTCTCCCCAAAGGGTTTGACACTGCATGTCTTGCTATGCAGCCTGAGGCCATCTGGCAACAGTCATGTATCTGTGTGAGACCCTCCTAGGCAGATGTGGACACCACTATGACAGCCAGTGATGGCACACAGCATGCAGTCATCCACAGACATGGTAGGACATAGGCTAATGGCTGTACATCACACATAACAGAGGCCCAAACATGGAACAGATGACACATGTAGTTATGGGTCAACTGCTTGAGGTGGATTCCTCTATATGGAATACGTGGGTCATGTAAACGCACTGTTGTGTGACACCTGTGGTAACATATGGTGTGATGCATACATTGGGGGTGTTATGTGTATAATGGCCATGGGGGTTATGCTGTCACAGAGTTTGTCCAGGTCAAAGTAGGCAGTTTGAACTGTCACCCTATGTCCAAGGCTTTGGTGACTGTGTCATACAGGTCAACCGAGTGTAACAGACATGGACCCTTCCTTGACAAAGCCTAAGTGTTCGTGATGGATTGCATGCAGTTGCCAATGTGCTTGTTACTGGGGTTCACTATAAACTGTGCTATGGCCTTGCAGAACAGCCTAGTTGGGCTGCTGGGTCTATCATGTGACTGAGTGAGGGATGCACCACCTTAGTCTAAAGGGGTCACAGTGGTCATCCATTAAATGGCTGGGACAAAGATGGTAGTCAGTCCTCCTTTGAATATGGTTCTTTATGGTGTTTTAAGGTTATGCTTGGGGTAATTTAGGATGCATCCTATGATGTGATAGGCTCTCATGGCACATGTGTACCATAACTTTCACATGGCAGTGGTGACCTGTTCCTTACATATAGGAGACGGGGGAGGTAATGTGACTATCCTGATGTACTGATGGGGAAGACAGGGGGTGAGGCATACACTGACTCTGTCAGGCATCCAGTATGCTATAGCAACAGCACTGGTATAGCTGGTGTCCTTGAGCACAAGTGAGCAACTGCAGGTGCTACTTGTGCTGTTGCAGACATATGTGCAGTAGGGAAGATGACTGTCTGTAGTGGATGTAGACAATATAAGCTCTGTGTTTGCTGTGCAGGTTTGCAGGACTGATCCCATTCTCATGCACATGCCAAAAGAGACATTGCTCCAAATTGGGCATCTGCCCCTACTGTGTCTAGGACAGCAGTATGTCATCCCTGTTATGGACAGTATGTATTGCAGATGTCCACCAGACAGGTGTACATATCCTAGCAGAGGATAATGTATGCCTGTTGGGTATACCTGACCACATGCATCTATACAAATGCACATATAGTGGTTGTGTGTATGTGTGGATAGTGGTGCCAGTCCTTAATGAGGGGTTGGGGCCAGTGAGGCTGTGTATACTCCCAGGAGGATGTAATCCATGTTGGAGGTGTATGCATGCTAGCTACATGTGTGTTGTGGGAGATGATGACTGCAAACATGACTGCATGATGGCTGGTTTTCCACAGATGATGACACTGTAGGGATGCTGCAGTGGTAACCTGTGTTGTGTAATGTCAACTGCAATACATCTTCACCTCATGTGGGGGTAGCTCCTGGCCACACCAAAACATTTGTCTGTCCACTGTTGATGGCTTTCTGGCCATTTGTGTGCTGGCAATGTATGTTAGGGTCAATCAACTCACCCAGGATCAAGGTACAGATCTGACCCCTAGTGCAGTTGATGAGGTCCATATAGGCCGAATGGGCTTCCTGGTCACATGTGTTGGCCAATAGCTAGCTGTGATTTGAATAGGTGTGCACTGGCAATGGTGAACTGCCCCTGCAGTGTCCCTTGTGCATCTTACTGCCTGTACAGTGTGGAGGTGTGTATGTCTCATATATACAGAAACCCCATGTCCCATGGCCTTGCCGGCTACACTTTGGCATCTGAATGTATAATAGGATGGTTGACCAGGTAGGCTGGGCTGCTCTGTGCAACTTTGAACCATGGTCTGTGTGTGTGTGTGTGTGTGTGTGTGTGTGTGTGTGTGTGTGTGTGTGTGTGTGTGTGTGTGTGTGTGGATCAGCAAACATTATAGTGCAGGTATTCATGTAGTCATGTTGTCTTCCCCTCACAGCTGACCATAGGGGTTGGAGTGTGTCCCCTTCACAACCAGTGTGTCATCTGACTCTGATGATGATGCTGGTCATTGTGAAGCACATGTGGGGTTGCTGGGGGCTGAATCTGTCTCATTGGTTGACATTTCATAATGTCTCTGCACATGGTCAGTATGTCCACACATACTCAGTCCCCAGCAGCCACAGATATTGGGCAGTCAGAGGGTGGTAGCATCAGATAGGGGAGTGTGGGGACTGGCATCTGTCACTGTAGATACTAGCCATAGGCAGACAGCTGGCAAAGGCCCCACACAGGCAGATTGACAGGGGTGCTCAAAGGAGAACTGCTGGCTATCCAGCACCTGTCAGAGGTGTCACAGCACATGTCAACTGATGCATGTTCCAGTCCATCATGGAGGCACAGGCACATTGTGAATGGTACACCAGATGGATGCTCAGGGAATGGATGCCAGACTGCCTGGCATGCATGACACCATCCACAACATTAGAAAAAAGTATCCACGGGTACAACAACTCTTCCAAAGGCACACCAACAACCCAAGGATACACCACGAACCACAATTTTCTTGAAAACAGGTTTATTAATCCAACAATACAGGACTTAACACGATTTGTTAAGCGCTTTCGTGTAGACCATACACTTCATCAGAACAATTAAAAATGCCATGTACAACATTTAAATAGTAAAAAAACCGCCAAAAACATCAACCAGGTTAACAGAATTAAAACAGATCACACAACCATTTAAAGCTGTAGCACCAATAATGCAGAATGCAAGACAGAAGTCATGCAATAACCCTCCAAGTGTCTACATAATGTGTTACTAGCTTCATAATATATTAAAAAGTATTAAAAAATGATGAATAATAATATTCTGACGTAGAATATTGTAGTGAAAACTAATAAACCCTACATCTTACGGGATGATGAAATATCCCTGTACATATAATATAGTATTACAAATTGACATATCCTAACCACAATCTATCTCAAAAGTGGTTTAGTTGGAATCACTTCATTTAAACCAGGATGACATGAAGCATTTAGCTTCAACTGCCATCTGATTTCCTTCTCACCCACTAATCCTTTAATGTCACCCCCCCGCGGGTTACCATGGACCATGTCTATGATCGCAAACTTAAATTTGTCAAACGTCAGACTATTCAAAATATGGAGACAAAGCGTTGTTGACATCCTGTTTTTTTATACAATATAAATGAACATAGATCCTGTTTTTAAACTGCCTGTCGGTTTTACCGACGTAGAAACATGGACAAGTACAACACATAGCAAGGTACACCAAGTGCCGAGATTGGCAATTCCATTCACAAACCACACTTTGTTTTTATTAATGTTTTTAAGGGTACAACAATTTCCTTCATATATGTATGCACATTGTGTGCAACACCCACATTTGTGAGTCCCTTTATTCATTTTAGATTTATTGTAATTTTGCCTACCCACCTTTGATTCAATAATATTCTTCATGTTAAAACCAGTCTTATAAACAAAGAATGGTTTCTCAGTAATGAAAGGCCGAATCTCCTCATCACTACTAAGAATATTCCAATTCTTGTAAAGAATGTCCTTGACCTTGTTCACATGTTTGCCATATTTCAAGATGAAAGTTTTAGACAAATTTACACCATTAGTGTGTGTTGGACCTGATAGATTACTATCCCCACTTTGGTGTGAGCCCAGGGAAGATATGGATGTCCCTATCCCCAATAGTGGCAAGTATTTTTTACCCCATTCACTAGCCACATATTGGGTTATGTCCTTAATCATATGTTTGGGGTACCCTTTTCCTCAAACATCTTCCCAATAAATTCCAATTCCTGTCTCATTTTGTTTTCCGTGGACGTCATTCTAGCAGCCCGTATGCATTGACCCTTTAAAATACTACGTTTCTGTGCGTACGGATGCATGCTGCTAAAATCAAGATAGCTGTTGCTAAAGGTATCTTTTCTATATATGTGAGACTGAAAACACTCACCATCACTATATATAAACACGTCCAAATAGTTAATGCCTACTTTGCTACATTGGTACACAAATTCCAAGAAGGGGGTAGTATGATTAATATAATCAATAAAATTTTGTAACCCAGTGGTATCCCCCTTCCACAAAATGAACAAATCGTCCAAATATCGGACATAACAGGAAATCTGACTCATCCACCTAGTGTTGAAAATGAATTCTTCCTCCCAGTCCAGGAGAACCAAATTGGCGTATATGGGGGCACAAGCTGCCCCCATAGCAACACCGGAAGTCTGTTTGTAATATTCACCTTCATAGTATATGAAGTTGTTCTCGAGGACCAGTTCCATAAGGGACATAGTAAGCTGAATTTTATCCCAACAAAAACCACTGTGTTTTCTTAAACTATTACCAAATCTATTAAGTCCATCCTCCTTTGGTATGCAGGTGAATAAATCTTTGATGTCTATTGTGACGAAAATCAAATCTGGACCCCACACATCCTTGGTAAAAATCCCAAGAAAATCCCAGGAGTCCCTCATGATATGCTTGGTGTTGATAATAATATGTTTCAACCAGTTGTCAATCACCCTCCCAATGGGAAAAGTCTTGCTATGACTACCAGCAATAATGGGTCTGAATGGGGGATGAATTACATCCTTATGGACCTTAGGTATTCCAAAAATGGTAGCAAGCACAGGAAAATCTACTTTTATGAACTTATACAAGTCTTCATCGATCCTTTGGTCCAACAAAAATTCTTCAATATAAGAGTCAATTCTACTATGTGCAATGTTTATTTGATTAAGACTGTAGGCTTCATAGTGTGCTGTGTTGTTTAATATGTCGAACATCTTGTCGACGTACGCACCCTGATCATACAACACAATGCCGCCACCCTTATCTGCCGACATTATCCTGATGTTATGTCTACAAAGTGTGTCTATAACATCCCACACGTTGTTGTCTGTAACACCCTTAACCATAACACCATTGGCCGAATAATTTCTTGTCTGATTACATAAATCATAAAAACTGTTGTTAACCACTTTTTCAAATGAAACCAAGGTCTTATGCATAGGTGGCGTGAAGGTGCTACGTTTCTTAAGCTGGTTACCAGTTAAGGGTTGTGAACCATTGTCATGAAAAAATATTCCTAAATTAAGTTTTCTGAGGAACATTTTAAATTCAACCAGGGTATCAACAATATCGAATGGAGCACTGGGTGTGTATTTCATGCCCTTTGAAAAAATAGAAAAAAATTCCTTTTTAATGGGGTAAGTAGTATAGTTGTAAATCTTCATATCCCCTTGAATATTTACTATATCTTCCACACTGCCTGTGCTCAAATTCATCTCATGAGCAGTCGGCAAGGTTTTGTTAACTAATTCCTGTTGTGATGCCAATTTTTCACAAACCCCTCCCTGTGTCCCCACTCTTCCCTTCTGTTCCACCTCCTCCCTTCCTGTGCTAAAAAAGTTTGGCCTTCTTGAACTTGATTGTTATCCCCCTTATATACAACCTGAGTGTAGTTACTATAGTTCCTAGTCCATTTGTATGCTGTACCATTTTCATACTGCTTTAAATCCCTAAGGAACTTCTTACTTTTTCTATCAAAACTCTTCTTGCTGATACTTTCCGCATATTCGAACTGTTTATGATACAGTTTTTCCCACTGTGGGAACACTAAATCTTTGGTAACAGCCTGGCTGATCTCGTCAGCTTCGGCCATTAAACTACTAAGTTTACAATCATTGCAAGATACCAGGAAGTCCATAAATTGTCTACCAAAATTGTTAAACATGTCCTCACATTTTTTAGTATTCTCACCATTCAAATCTATCCCTATAGGAACCTTGAAAAATCGAAGGCCCATGGGAACAATGTTGCACTCCAAGCATTTCCTCAGATACAAATTGTCTATCTGTAAGTTTTTAATTTTATTAAGCTTGTTGCCAAGCCCAAAAATCATGTCCTTTAAAGTAGACGAGCCCCTCTCAATGCCATCGTCTTCGTTATGCACTTTTTTAACATGGCTAAATTCAAAGAGGATTTGGAAAAATTTGTCCAAGCAAGTTTTAGACTGAAAACTATTACCATCTTTCAAAATAGGCAACTCGTTAGTAACAGTACCTTTTACATAGTCCAGTCTCCCATTCTGCTGCATCTCTTTGACGGAATATGTTCTTTTCGGGGGAACCCGCTTGGGCTTGGCCCCCGAAATAAGATAAACATCATCCGTTTTGTTAAGTGAAACTCCAGTGAGGTCAAAAAAACCTTTGCTGTTATCTTTGCCCGAATGAGAAACGGGATCCGGAGACTCCACAACAACTTGACCATTTGGTATACCCTCAGAACACTCAGTACCTGTAAGTAATGGTAACGAAGACTGTAACGGAGATGCCGCTTCCTGTTGGACCCGATTGGTCACTGAGCTTGTCAATCTGATTGGCGGAGATAGCAATTCAATAAGTCTAGTGATTTCACCCTTAAGGATAGCCAATTCCGAGTGGACTTTATCCATTTCATCCCTCCGGACAGGAGAGAAGGTTAAAGAACCGTCATTAGTGGAATCCATGATGTAAAAAAACGACACTAGAAAAAAGTATCCACGGGTACAACAACTCTTCCAAAGGCACACCAACAACCCAAGGATGCACCACGATCCACAATTTTCTTGAAAACAGGTTTATTAATCCAACAATACAGGACTTAACACGATTTGTTAAGCGCTTTCGTGTAGACCATACACTTCATCAGAACAATTAAAAATGCCATGTACAACATTTAAATAGTAAAAAAAACGCCAAAAACATCAACCAGGTTAACAGAATTAAAACAGATCACACACCTGTGGGGTTGCTGGGGGCTGAATCTGTCTCATTGGTTGACATTTCACAATGTCTCTGCACATGGTCAGTATGTCCACACATACTCAGTCCCCAGCAGCCACAGATATTGGGCAGTCAGAGGGTGGTAGCATCAGATAGGGGAGTGTGGGGACTGGCATCTGTCACTGTAGATACTAGCCATAGGCAGACAGCTGGCAAAGGCCCCACACAGGCAGATTGACAGGGGTGCTCAAAGGAGAACTGCTGGCTATCCAGCACCTGTCAGAGGTGTCACAGCACATGTCAACTGATGCATGTTCCAGTCCATCATGGAGGCACAGGCACATTGTGAATGGTACACCAGATGGATGCTCAGGGAATGGATGCCAGACTGCCTGGCATGCATGACACCATCCACAACATTGTTGATGCCTTACGTCATTTCGCTGATGTAGTGGATAGACGGTGGGGTGAGATATTGTCAGTCCTTAACCGTGCAATGTCTGTGCTTGAACATGTGGTGGGAGTAGGGCATCAAACACATGGATATAGGTTAGCAACAACATCAGCTGAGAGCCCACATGGCCATGCACAGTCATACTCCCATAGTGGCAGTACCACCGGCACTACCGACGGGAGTGTGCTGTCCACACCACAATGTGGCAGGCCATGGGCACATGGTCCTGGGTGGTCCCGTGATGGACACAGACCCAGCAGACAACAGTCACTGTCAGGAAGTAGTACCACATCTGGCCTTGGGCACGATGTTGCCAGTGACACTCCTGGCAGGACTGGGTCCCATGTCTGTGGCTGGAGATGATGAACTGTACATTCTGCCATGTACAGTCCACAGTTGTCCAACATACCCTCGTGTAGGGCTAACACTTGGCTTTACTGTGTGCATGCACACACTCAAACATCACTATCACATGCAGGTCACTGACAGATGCACACATCTCCTCTCCATGGCCCAGCTGACCAGCACACCTCCAGACACACACATGCATGATGTCAACTGTGTGGCACTGCCTAGGCATTTGGCAACCCCCACACCACACCCTGTGCATGTAATGATACCCATGCCACAGCCCTATTATCCCTACCATTGATGCAAGGACATGCTAATATGTGTCTGATGCACAGGGTGAATTTAGGACAAGTAATGGCAGTTTGTAGTGCAGTAGTGTTGTGGCCTATAAGGTGCTGAGTGCTGGAAATTGTCATGCATACACATCAAAGTGTACATACCTTTGTACCATGATGTTTTATTGCTGTTAGTACTGCTGACTGACTGTTTTCTCACAGACCTTATTCTGTTTCCGTTCCAGGTATCTGTGTGTCTATGTCATGGTGGGCTGCTGCCATTATGGGAGCTGAGGATGGCAGAGTGACAACACAGAGACCTGTTCATCACCAATGTATGGCTGTATATGGCCATGTTTATCTAAGTGTATGCATGGAAGAGTGTGTGAGGGACACATACCTTGCATGCATACACCTTGGCACAGCATGCTACTCTTGATACACGTCACCTGGGAGTTCCATAGGATCACAGCTTCATAAGTACAGAGGAGGTCACTACAGTACTTCCCTTACAAGCCTATCCAGTACTTTATCCACAGCCAAAGCATCTATCAGCACCTGTTGCCCGTGCCATTGCTTGACACACTTTGGACCCCTGGGACAGATTTTCTTTTGTCATCTACTCAACCTTGATGCAGTTGATGAGGATCTGCATGGTACCCTGACATTTTTGGGAGTGCATTTCTCAAACAGGGCTCTCCAGCTGTTTGTTTTTTATTGTGTCATATGTAATTCAAGCCTGTCCTGCCATTAATGCACACAGAGTCATACTGACATATACATATACAGGGCAGCTGTTGAAGGACTGAGCACATTATCGCCATCTACGCATGCCACAGCCCACCTGTGGACAACCTGTCCAGTAACAATTGGGCCAGTACTGATTCTAGGCTGTATGCATGGAACAGGTGTTGAAGGCTAGGGTTTATATTACCAGCTCAAGTGGTACAAATATTGAGCGCTCAAATGAGCAAAATGGTACAAAGACAAACTTGTTATTGTGGGGGGCTGTGCCCCCCACCCCTAAATATATATTCCAACTCTGAGGTCACACTACAGTGAGGAAAGGGAAAATATTCCATTCCTCACTGTACCTTGACCACCAAAAAAACAAGTTTGTTTATGTACCATTTCGCTCATGTCAGCGTTCAATATCTTTACCACTCAAGATAGTAATATAGACCTGAAGGCCATGGATAACCTTTGTGGGTGTTATCATAGCCTTTCCATTTGGTGCAGATGTCTGCATAGGTATATACCAGACTGGCCATGCTGTTAATGTATTGTTGTAGTGACTGAGGACTATACAGAGGTAATGTCCACCTTTTGTCTGGATGCATTCACTTTACCTATGTGATGAACCACGTTCAAGCCTTTTCTGACCACTGCCACTACTTGATGGGTGAATTCAACAGTGTTATCAACCTGAGTAGCCAGGTCTGTCAACCCAGTTTGTGCATTTATGGGGTTGCCGTTGATGTGGGAAATAGTGGGTCCATATCCTCACCATATGGTAAGATGGTACTGTGTTCTGCATTCATCTGGAGGCCAGGACCTGGCCACCATTCTGTACCTGCTGTATGGCCCCATTAAAATGTGTTAACATCAGTTTGTGGGTCAGTGACAGACAGCACACAACTCACAGTTGCCACAGATTTAGGTGGTACCCACATACTGTATGTGGGAGGTGGAAGTTATTGTTCATGCCTTCATACATGTGGGTCATTGTGGGCAGAAGCTACTCACAGGGTGTACACATGTCTACATATTGCACACACATAGGTAACACAGGTAACACAGGGTAGGGTTGCCACCTTATTGAATATGGAATGTGGGACACATCTTGTAGTATTGTGACACTTGGCAGGACATGCCATAACCCACAACAAGTGCACCAGACAGAACTTAATTAAGTTTGTCAATATGGCTGCTGCTTTGTGACACATCACCATAGGTTATGCTATTTTTCTTACTAGTAAGGTGCTTCTGATGTGAAATAACTACTTTATGCAGATAGCAGACAACCTTAGAACATGTTTGCTGTCCTACATTCTGGGGACCTCTGTATTTTTTGTGTCATTGCCACAGGTCACACCAGGCTAAACATAGACTGCAAAACACCAACGGAAAAAAAAAAAGAAAAAAAAAAGGGAATAAATGTAAAACAACAGATGAAGAATACACTCGATTTATTATACCTCTAATGCTTCAGCAACTGCCTTAAAGGAGTCATAGACTGCAACCTGCAGGGTGGGACAGGTGGTGGCCATAATTCCTACCTCTACAGAAGTCTTCAGAATGTCCTGATGTTTGCCATATATTTTTGTTCCTTTTGACATCAAATTCTGGTTTTCTGTCAAAGTAGTATGAGACCATTAAAGACTGAAGTTACACAATAATGACAAATATTTTCCTGTCGGACTTCATAGCCTTCAGATAATGCACATGAATGCACAATCTGTTATGCTATCTAGTGTTTATGTTTGTCGAAGCAATATTTAAAGATTGACCCTAATATGTGGGTTTTGTCCCACTTTTCTGTATGACTTTCTCCAGATGTCTTTCTGTAAGGGGTCAAGAGGTATCTTTGTGGCCCTAACACAGGCAGACTGCTGCAAGGGGATATACATATGTACACACACACACACACACACACACATATACACACACGCACTCATGAACCACCCTTGTTGATAATAGATCCCCTACCTGGCTAGTTATACATATGATAGCGCAATATACATAGCACATGAACCACAGAGCTTATACAGTTTTGGACTGTCTGCCACTAATATTCAGGTGGTTGACATCTGCAGGTGCTGTAAGGATTGCCACTGGCAAGTTAACAGGCACTTAAAATGGTATAACCATGTCACACACACACACACACACACACACACACACACACTGTTGCAGGGGGACATGCATTCCAACAGTCATGCAGAGAGAGTTGCCAGTTTTGGACTTATAACACCTATCTATCTAGTTATGTACTGTATAGCCCGCCATACACATTGCATGTGCCACAGTGGTATTGTGTTTGAAATGTGTAACTCTGCATCTAAGGTGCATGACATCTGTAGGCAATGAAAAGTTGGTGATGGTGGGGTTAACAGGGTGGCACTGGCAGACAAAATGGTATAGGCATTGCACACACACAGGCAAGGCAACCACACTGCTACAGAGAATACGCATACACAGACACATACACTCACACATTACAACCCCTACCTATCTAGTTGTATGTATTATACTGCTATGTCCTTATTGCATATGCCACAGAGCTTATATGCCTGGGGCATACCTTTCAACCTGTTCTAACAATGCATGTGGACAAAGCCTACAATACTGGGGGAATACAGTCTCAAAAATAGGGAAAGTTTTTACATATTACTCTTACAAACGTAGATAACTGATAGAGTGATCAATTTCATATTACAATTACTTTTGCTAAGGGTATGAAGCCTGATACTCAGATGTCAGTCATTATTGTTTGACTTCACCTTTTAATGTTTTACCAATGACTGACCAGGAAACCATATGTTTATGGCACACAGACAAAATATATGAGGGAATCATCTGTACATTCTGCAAAATTGTGTACAATTGAGAGGTATGGCCTGCAGAGTGTGAAACAGTGCATCTAAAGTTGATGATATCAGCAGTTCCTGTCAATTACTGCAATGAAAGGAGTCAGCAGGGTGGAATTGGCCTCAAAATGGTATAACCAACTAACAACTAACACAGGATATGTTTTACATGCACGTGCACAGCTGGCAGTCTTGAGATTAGAACTCCTACATATCTAGTTTATTGTAGTATAGTGCCACGTATTTATCGCGGTGCATTATGGAGCATATATGCTTGCAGAGTGACCAATGCTGTATCTAAGGTGGATGACATCAACAGGCCCTGTAAAGTAGGGCAATGGGGAATTAACAGGGTGAAACAGACCTCAAAATGGTATAACCAACCCAAACACACATCCACACATGGAATATGCTACACACACACACACACACACACACACACACACACACACACACACACACACACACGCACACTCTCACAGTTGGCAGTCTTTAGGTCTCATAACCTTCAGGTAGACCACTAAGTAAAAGTGCTGCAATGTGAAAGCCTTTCAACCATTTCTAAGGTATGCCTTATATAATTCTGCATATTCTGGTCTTTCATCTGCTTTGTCTGATATAGTTTTCTAATCAAATAGAGTTTATTGCTGAGATTAGCTCTTTCATGTACCTTTTGGAGTTCCTCCCACATTTCTTTAGTGGTTTCACAGTTGCATATATGTATAATTTGATCATCTATGCAAAGGGAGATTGCACTATGAGCCTTTTGATCCTTTTCTATCCACTCATCCATGGGTTCTGCCTGCCTGACTTCATGTCCACATTTCCACATACCTTCTCTTATTAGAAGCATCCTCATCTTGAATTTCCAAGACTGGTAGTTCTTGTTCATCAGATTCACTACTGAAAGCTTTGTTGAAGAAATATCAGTAGCCATCTTTACCATTTTCCTCCTTACTTTATTTGTTGCTCTATCTTGCATTTATTTGCTATAGATGGTGTATCTGGGTGTCAGGGTGTCTAGGTGTCTGAGCCACCTAGACCTGTTAGAAAAACTTCTAACAATGCCTTTATTAATGTATCAGATGAAATGATGGGCATTGGTATGCAGAACATTCTAATGCATCTACAACTTTTAGAAATATGCAACAGCATTGAGGAAATCCTGTGCCCTACTGTATTAACTCTTATGCACCAGTATGTGTTTTAAGTAATAATTTCTAGACACAATGCCTCACCAACAAGGAATAACAGGCATTCTCCTGATCAAGGTATCCTTTACATTTTGTTCATTCTGCAACATGGTAAGAAGTTCAATGAAATGTAGAGCAGGCCATCCTAGTAACAGTTTCCATTAATGGTGCCATGCTTACACCTGATTGTTTATGTATGCAAGACCCAGGTCAGACAGATCAAACACATTCCATTCCACACCATGCACTAGGGTATTTCAGTTGTCTGCACAGTGCTGCAAGCTTGTCTGTGCCAAACAGTGAATTTGTCATAGCCATGTCTCTGCAGCAAAACTGCAATTCTACCATGTGTCATAGGTTCATAGGTTCATAGGTTCATACTAGGCTATCTGCCCTGGGGCAATTATAAGCCTAGCCCGATTCTGTATGGCTTACACCACCCCTTGATTTGAGTATACTGTGCCCTTTTTAAGGTTTAGTTTACTGTGCCTCTGTCTAATAGTGACACGGGTGTAATCCCTGGGACAAACCTACGATCCCCCATCCACTTATCGAGATTCTTCTTGAAGAGATTCAGTGAGGTGCTCTGCCTCACATGAACTGGAATTCTATTCCAGAGCGAAGGGAGCCTCTGGGTTATGAACCTGTCCCTCCAGCAAGTTCTATTTATTTCTGTGCTGAGGTTCAAGTCCCTCGAGCGTGTGGCTCTAAGGGATTTAGATTTACTGAGGTGGAGCATGTCCATTAATTCTGGATTTGACATAGCTTTGTATGTCAGGCATAGATCGCCTCAAAGTAGGCGGTATGCAACTGAGTAGAGCTGGAGTTTTTTTAACTAAGCAGCATATGGCATCTGTTTCAGACCCTTGATCCTCTTGGTGAGATACGTTTGTGGTCTCTCAATTGCTGCAGGTGTCAGGTAAGGTACATCCCAAAAGGGGCATTGTATTCTATGATGGGCCTGATGAGGGATGAATAAAGGGGCACGATTACCTCTCTTGATCCAGATGTGAAACCCTTTGTGATGAGGTGGGCTATGTAGAAGGTCTTTCTAACCACTTTGGCAACGTGGTTTTCAAAGGAGAGATTGCTATCAACTTGGGTCCCCAGGTCCCTAATAACTTTCTCTGTACTTAATGGGTTTCCACCTATGTGGTAATTTGTGGGCACATTGTTTTTCCAAAGGGTATGACTATACATTTTTTGGCATTTAGCTTTAAACCATGGCGCTGGCACCAGTTATCTGTCTCTGTGAGACCTTTTTGAAGGATGTTTGTGTCAGCTGGAGAGTTGATTATGGCACCCAGTTTGCAGTCGTCTGCAAACTTGGTGAGCCATAGTCCTCCCACGTTTGCCTGTACCTCGGAAAAGTATATACCGAACAAGAGTGGTCCCAGGACAGAACCCTGTGGGACGCCACTTGTGACCGGTTTCGAGTCTGACATGGCTCCAGCAACTCTCACTCTGTGGTCTCTGTCTTTGAGCCAGTTTGCGACCCATCTTGTGACATAGGGGTTTATATTTAAGCTGGGTAGCTTATCTATGATGCCCGAGTGGGGTATTGTGTCAAATGCCTTTGCAAGGTCCAGATAGGCTATGTGGACTACCTTCCCTTCATCTATGGCTTTGGTGACTGTTTCAAAGAAGTCAACCAGGTTCAAAAGGCAGGATCTGCCCTTGACAAAGCCGAACTGGGTAGGATCTAGTGTCTGTAGGTCCCCAATGTCTTTGTTTATGAGCTCCATGATGATCCTCTCCATAGTCTTGCAGACTAAGCTAGTCAGGCTTATGGGGCAATAGTTTCCAGGGTCTGTAGAGCCTCCACCTTTGTGGAGTGGGACCACTGTTGCTGTACGCCATTCTGTGGGCACATATCCTGTAGTGAGGCTGAGATTGTATAGCTGTTTTATTTGAGGGATTAGTTCCTCTTGTAGTTCATGTAGGACGCAACCTGGGATGCCATCTGGTCCCATGGAAGCAGTGTTTTTTGCTTTGGAGAGGGCAGCCTTCACCTGAGCATCTGAGATGTTTGGGAGGCAGCCCTCTGCCGGGATAGATACTTGCTCTTTTGGGGGGAGGGTGGAGAAGTTTGCGCTGAACCTGTCTGCCAGGATATTGATGATGTCTGTGGGTTCAGTGTATTTTTGTCGTTTAGAATCAACTCAGAACAAGTCTGGGAGTTGCATCCCAGGTTTCTAACATAACTGAAAAAAGCCTTATGATTGTCTTTGGTGTCCTGTGCAATTTTTCTCTCGAAGCTGGCCTTGGAGGATTTTATGAGGGATCGTAATTTTTGCTAGTACTGATCAGAGATGCCTTCCCTATTAGGGATTTTGCTCTATCATGTAGTAGCTTCCTCCTTCTGTTGTACAGTTTATTTATGGCAGGGGTCCACCAGACTGGATGCCTGCCTTTGGATGATTGGGTCTTGGTTTTGTTTGGGATAGCATGATCCATGCATTCCTGGAGATGTCCGTAGAATGCATTTATATAGGATTCTGCAGTTTGGGCTGTAGTTTCCACTGGCCCTGGGGCCTTGAAGGATTCCACTTCGGTTTTGAGAAGTGAGAAGTTCACTTTTGAGAAGTTTTTCACTGTGGTTTTCTGGGCTGGGGTGGGGTCGGGATGTGGACATCCAGTGAAATTAATTTATGGTCTGATCTTACCAATGAGGGATATACTTCTGGTGTGGAGCATAGAGTCCCCATGTTGGTAATGATCAGGTCTAGTATGTTGTCCCCTCTTGTGGGAGTGGTGACTAGTTGTTCCATAGCATTTGAGTTTATAATTTCCAGGAATCTTTGGGCTAAGGTGCTGGGGCTTGAGTAGTGCTCCCAGTCAATGTTTGGGTAGTTGAAGTCACCCAATATAATAGTGTTCGGAGAGATCTTCATGTTCTCCAATGTTTTTAGGAAAGCCAAATGGGATTCCTGACTTTGAGAGGGTGGCCTGTTGGATGCTATAAACTGAAAAGCAGTCTTGCCCACTGTTAGTTGCACATGGATGGTCTCCAATACTTCGTGCAATGCCACTAACCTGGAGGTGTGGATATCCTTGATAAATATGGAAACTCCCCCTCCATTTGTGGTTCGGTCTGGGTTTTGGGGCCGAAAAGCATGATACGAGGTATAGCCTGGTAGTGCTGGGGTGCTCTCTGGAGCCTTGAACCAGGTTTCTGTCACTGCACAGATATTGATGTTCTCCATACTGAGGAGAGCTTCGAGTGCGTGCATCTTGATGTTAAGACTTCTGGCGTTTAGCAGCATTACCCTTAGTTTCTTGTTCCTTGTGCTGTTTATGGGGGTGGGTTTGACTTTTGAGCCTTGCCTAAAAAAGGCACTATGGGGGTGGCAAGAGCCTTTGCCAATATCGGAAAGCCCAGTGGTGACAGGTGCAAGCTGTCCCTAGCGAAGCAACGTGGCTTGTCCCCAACCAATTTATCCTGTTGGGAACTGTCTAACAACCTGTAAGCCCAAACTGAATTGAGCCCAAACTGGATGCATAGTCATACCCAAAATGAATAGGAATACTCCTTTCTTGCCATTGTGACCTAGAAACAATCACAAATTCATCTTTTTCTCAGGCATCAATACTCCAAGGTTGAACTTATTGAAATGTTCAGATGCCAACAAAACTATGAGTGTGGCCCTTAAATCCACTGACACCAGCTCTTTTCAAAAGCAATTCACATTCCCAAAAATGCAGCATTCAGATGTATGGGAAAATTATTTATACACTACTGACTTGCAACAACTAAAAGCTGGAAAAAATACTAAAAGGTCTTGGAGCCTTTGTAGGAGTATTACCAGTAGAGCAGATAGCATCCATAAATCATATGGAGTTAGCTTCCTGATCATGTATGAGTTAATAGATTACCAGAAAGGAAATTGCCACCTGTATACAGCTCATATTAACTCAGTTGAAAAATACAGTAATCTATTCTGCAACTTACTCACATTTCATCAGTGCAAAAGCAGAAGGTACAGATGTTCCTCCCAAAGAAGTCCAAAGGTTTTGTAGCTTGTCTTAGAGCCAACACTGACTCTCTCTTCTCTGTATTATACCAAATTCTTAGAGGACAACTCTGCATAATATCCAGAGCACTGAAAGACTCCTTACTGTTTGAAACCCTTTTCTTAAAATACTGCAGACCAAAGAAACAGAAGAGGACACTCAGACTCAGTAAAAATCAAAGTCTTCTGAACTGTGAAACATGGCAGCTTCATATCTCAAAGGATTCAACAGATATAGACTAAACAGGATAAACCACCGCTCAATTAAACTAAGCCCAATAATCCATGGCTTTTAAAAGGATCTATATCAGTAGATGGATACCTGTAAGCTCCAACATGGAATCCAAGGCAATAATCTCCTCAGTGGACAATAGGTCATGAGAACTACAAAAACTTCACTGACTAAGCGCTTTCACCCTGATAGGGCATCTTCAGAGTCAGTCTGTACATTTAATAAAAATCCTTATATATTTTTGGTGGTCATTGTAGTAATCAAAGCCAATTAAACATAATGAGTCATAACATCTATTAATCTTTTGGTATAACAATTAATCCTGTAGTTGCCCATTCAAAACATCTTCTTGTATAAGCTTCAGGAGTCAATTCTTGCTGATAAAATATACAATGATACAAAAGTACAAGGCAAAATATTTTATACAAACTTAGATTCATTGAAAAAACTTTTAAATATAAACTATATATTATTAAACTATAAAATTAAAATATAAACAATAATAAATGGTCATATCATACCTACAATTGTATAAATAATATAAAAATGTATGTAAAATGAATAAATAAATAAATGTTAGGTCGTTGTTCATGAGTTGTTCAAAATGTGTTGGGAAAGTGTTAAATACAAGCTGCCTTATGCTTTAATATGCAAGCTAGGCATAAAGCTTTATTGATGCCAGGGACATTATTGGCATCTAATCGAATCTGCCAAAGGCGTTCCCTAACCTCCAGGATAGTTTTATAATCTCCCCCAAACTCTTTTATCCAAAGCCTATCTATGACAAAGAACATTTTCTTTTTTAATTAGAACAGTTGTTCATATGATTATATAATGAATTAGTAGGTTTCTTATTTTTGATCTCCCTGTAATGTTCTAAAATTCTGTATCTCAACTTTCTGGTAGTCATACCTATATAGAATGCTGGACAGGAAAGACAGGTGGCTACATAGATTACCATGTTAGTGTTGCAGTTGCAATAACCCGGACTCTTTAGTGTCCACTTGTAATTTCCCACAGAAACATAGGGGCCATCGTTGATGTATTTACATGCTTTGCAACTGCCACACTTAGCCATCTTAGCAGGTCTTTGGCCAAAAGTTATCAGTATACTCTCTAAACATTCCTTGATGTTTATTCCCCTACTGTTGATAAAAAGGGGGGTTTTACCCAGTGTATCATGTAATTCTGTAGGGATAGTGTCTTCCCAAGTCTTCTGAATGATGTTTTTAACCTCCATAGCTAGTAAATTGTGATGTAAAACCATTCCTGTTGGAATATTTGTATTTTTTCATTTAGTGGTTCTTACTTTGTTGTTGTCCACCACCCTTTTTGTATCTTTCAAGATGGGAATAAAATCAGTGACCCTTCTTCTGATGACATCATTTTGAAGTAAAGTTAGCATGTCCAAAGGGTAACCCCTTTAGACAAACAAGTCCTTCAGAACTCCCAGTTTGCTGTTGAATTTACTGTCCTCACTGACAATATGTGACAACCTAATCATCTGTCCCTTGGCCACGTTCTTCTTAATGTAATAGGGGTGACAACTGCCAAAATGTAAAAAATAATTACTATAAGTTTTCTTCCTGTAAATGTTAGATTCTATTGCACCCTCTTTAATATATAAACGTAGATCCAAATAGTCTATCATCTTATCATTAACATTGTATGTAAATCTCAAAAATGAAGTAGTGTTATTTAAATAATTGATGAACCCCTCTACTTCATCCTGAGTACCTCTCCATAGGAACAGGATATCATCCAAGAATCTCAAGTAAATGATTAACCTAGATTTATACTTGGATTCCAGCACAAATTGTTCCTCCCATTCAGCTAAAACTAGGTTGGCATATACAGGTGCACAACTGGCGTTCATGGCCACACCAGTCGATTGTCTATAGAATTCATCTTCAAATCCTATATAATTGTTCTCCAGTACCATATGCATCATATTGACCAGCATGCCTCTCTTAATCCAGTGTATATCACTGTGTTTACCCACACTCCTATCAAACCACTCCAGACCAACTTCATGGGGGATTACTGAAAATAAGTTGGTGATGTCCACAGTTACAAATAAAAAGTCTCCTAGTGATACACCAGATAGTCCCCTGAGGCAATCTAGGCAGTGCCACGAGTCCTTTAATACATGTGGCAAGTTGTCCAAAACCTTCTTGGTCATAATATCTATAAAAGATGCTAATGGTTCCATTTTGGAACCCCTGGCTGCAACAATTGATCTAAATGGGGGATTAGCAATATTTTTATGGATTTTAGGTATCCCAAATAACTTAGGTATAACAGGATGTTCCACTTGTAAGTATTTATATTCATCCATATCAATCATTCCCTCACAAAGCATCTCATAGAGTTGCCAATCAATCTTAGTGTATGCCTTGTGAACAACAAATTTAGACACTAGCTCATATGTTTCAGAGTTGCAGATAATACTCTGCATATAACCAGAGTAGTCAACATTGGTCATTATGACTACCCCACCCCCCTTTATCTGGTTTCATAACCCTGTAGTTGGAACTAGACGAAAGCTCTTTTAAACAAAATGTTTCGGCTGATGTTAAATTTTTTGTTATTGTAACCACTGTGCTGTTTATCAATCAGTCTCCTGATCTGGGTAGTACACAGATGTTCAAAAACCAGAATCTCAGGATTATATGGGGGAATAAAAACACTGCTTCTCTTGAGTGTAAATATTTGTGTCTCCCTGTCAACTTGTGTTTTGTTGTTAAAAAACAACTTTAAATTTAATTTCCTGGTGTATAACTTCAAATTAATGAGCAATTTACCAATATCATATTTGAAGTTGGGGACAAATGAGAAACCTATTCTCAGTAAACTTAAATGACTTTCAGATACCTCCAAGTCAGAGTAATTGTAGATGTGAAAGGAATTATCTCCAATAATAAGGGGTTCTCCATTACTCATCAAACATGAGGTCACCATAGTGTCGATGGAATTGAGGGTACCATAGGGCAATATGTCTATATTTAAATGTGTAGAGAAACAATTCTCCCCCTCTTGCCAAAAATTCATCTGTAGTGCCAATTTCTGTTGTTGAAGTTGTTCCTCCCCTGACCTCCACCCCTCCAATTGTTGTCCGGGTGAAACCCTTGTCTCTGAGGTATCCTCTGATCCATCTGTTCTGATGGATGGCCCCGATTTCTTACCCTGTCCGATCGTCTCAATGGAGGTTGGTGCTCTAAAAAAAGTCTTCATCCTCTACATCTGTGTGTAACCCTTCGGTCACCCCTGCATCAGTTTGAATGGTGTCCCTCCTAGTGTCCCTATCCGGTATGTTATCATATGTAGTCTTCGGTGTAGGGTAGGCTCTTTTTTCTTTATACTCATTTGTATCCCTCAGGATCTTTTTTTGTTTTCTTTCCATACGAATCCTGACAAATTTGTCTAGGTCAGTTGTAATTCTATCAAATCTATTTTTATTACTTTCAAAAAGCAAAACATTCATGATACTTTGTTTGAGAGTAAATCATTCACTCTTTAAATTATTAAGCCTACTTGTATTGTCTTTGATAATAATTCTCATTAAATCCATTCCTGTTCTATCAAATAATTCCAGCATGTTACTGTATGCCTCAGAGTTGGCCTCAATACCCATGGGTATCTTAAATATTCTCAGAACCCCTCGGTACTTGATTTAATTCAATGGATCATTCCAAAAAAACGTTATCCATTTGCAAGGATTTATATTTTCTGGCTAACTTTTCAAATTTGGATAACTGGAAGTTAAATGTCCCAAAACCATTGTTCTGTATCCTAGGTATCTCACCTAATGTGGGGGGTACTAGGAAATTCTCCATATCAAAAGATGACCTTCCTATTTGGTTACAGTTATCAGCCCCCCTCGTGTTGCTGTTACTTACATTGTTGACATCTAATCTAGGGTTGTTGCCCCTTTCCTGTCTTGGGATGTTCACATTCAACTGTCTCTCTACGGAAGTCCCTGGTGGTGTATGCATAGTAAAAAGCTCAACCTGCGTATCTGTTAAACTGTCATTTTTGTCCTTGCTGTTGTTAGCGTGCAATAGTGAAATGATTTGTCTAGAAAGCTCCAAGTATTGAACTATACGTTGCTCCATTTTAGACAATAAATGTTTTAAGTCCCTTAAAACATCAAAGACTTTAAATAGACAACCCACTAGTTCAAATAACAAACTTTTTAGTATTCTATAAACTGTCCTTAAAACACAGAAAAATATAAATTAAAATTATTTATATGTTGATTTTGAATTTTATACAACAACAAATAGTTTAGAACCCCTCTAAGTAGTGTGTTAATGGCATTTTATCAAACTAATTATATATATAACTTCCACCTAGGTGGGTATAGATGTAATTCTAATAATAAATCTACAACACATGTATAACAAAGTGAATCTCATGAACAGAAATAATGTATGAACTACAGGCTTGTAACAAGATTCCTTGTACAAGTCAAATCTTAACCAGTTGATGTAATGACCACTATATAACACCTCAATTCAAAAAACAACGTAAAAATAAAAAATAAAAATAAATGTAAAATTCAATGTAGTAAAAAAAACAAAACAAAACAAAATACCAGAAAATACAGCCTTGTCACAGTGTTCAACTGAAGAACAACCAGTCCATTTTAAAAAGTCCACAAAAGTTGAAAATGTTGCAAACATTAAAGTTCCTTAACAGTAGTCAAAACAATATTGAGGTAGGTGCACCTATCTTGACTTGAGCCCCTATGCAAGAAGGCTGTCAGAAAATGAACATATGCAACGTAAACCAATGTTGGAAAAAAAATGCTCAAGCCTTGGCTTAAGTCCCTATACCAAGGGGCTATCAGGAAATTTATATTTAGAACGTAAACCACCAAAAATGCCTGGTGGTGGTTCCAATCATGCCCCTTTACTTGTACCCAATGCAAAGTCACAAAATTTTAACTTGGAAAACCCGAGCAAAGTCACAAAATCATGGTCGGAACAAGTGTACAAGAATTAGAGTTACCTCAAGCAAGGCAGTTGTTGCAAATTATCTCGCCAACTGTTGATTAAAGCTTCCAAAACTGCTCTCGTTCAAACTCTCCTGACAACCTGTTAGTCTTTCTTTCAATGACCAAGAGAGGAAAAAAAAAAACGGACCAATACACCAAAAACCAAGGCAAGAAAATGTTTCTCCTTCACCGGTAACCCCCTGGAAAGCAAAATCAGTGTTACACTTGAGTTCCCCAATTAAGGGAAGACGTCACTTCCTGTATACGCACCTAATGTAGATGAAAAAACAAAATGTGCATCTTAAAGTGATCTTGTTGGACCATACAAACAAGGTGGTTAGATTCCAAAGTGTCCATTATGTCCTACTCCGAGTAGGTCAAAATACCCAACAATTGAAGGTTGTTGGGGTCAAAAAAGCACAACAGTTATCCTTGTTAGCTATTCAGCTCCACTAAGGGATAGGTAGTCACCTCCAATACGCATCGCCATGTAATCAACCATCCAAGTTGGAAAAAATAGATGTATTTTCAGCCTGTTGTCTTTCACAAATAAACTTAGGTCTAGTAAACATGGAAATAAACGTCCTCCTTCACCTCTGCAAATTCTCATAAGTGAATTTAAAGTCCAGGAACTTTTTCAATGACAAACAGCACTAATAACAATGTGGTAGTATTAGGAAGGTTGTGACCAAGTGAAAAATACCTTGGGCTACACCGTGTGCCAAAAAATTGACGGTGAACTCCAATAAGGATAGAATAAACTAGTAAAAATAAAAAGCACACTGGTGTTGCCAAGATAAAATCACCAACCTTTTATTAGAACTACAAAAACTTCACTGACTAAGCGCTTTCACCCTGGTAGGGCATATTCAGAGTCAGTCTGTACATTTAATAAAAATCCTTATATACTTTTGGTGGTCATTGTAGTAATCAAAGCCAATTAAACATAATGAGTCATAACATCTATTAATCTTTTGGTATAACAATTAACCCTATAGGTGTCCATTCAAAACATCTTCTTGTATAAGCTTCAGGAGTCAATTCTTGCTGATAAAATATACAATGATACAAAAGTATAAGGCAAAATATTTTATACAAACTTAGATTCATTGAAAAAACTTTTAAATATAAACTATATATTATTAAACTATAAAATTAAATTATAAAAATTGTTGTTTTTTGTCATAGATAGGCTTTGGATAAAAGAGTTTGGGGGAGATAATAAAACTATCCTGGAGGTTAGGGAATGCCTTTGGCAAATTCGATTAGATGCCAATAATGTCCCTGGCATCAATGAAGCTTTATCCCTAGCTTGAATATCAAAGCATAAGGCAGCTTATATTTAACACTTTCCCAACACATTTTGAACAACTCATGAACAACGACCTAACATTTATTTATTTATTCATTTTACATACATTTTTATATTATTTATACAATTGTAGGTATGATATGACCATTTATTATTGTTTATATTTTAATTTTATAGTTTAATAATATATAGTTTATATTTAAAAGTTTTTTCAATTAATCTAAGTTTGTATAAAATATTTTGCCTTGTACTTTTGTATCATTGTATATTTTATCAGCAAGAATTGACTCCTGAAGCTTATACAAGAAGATGTTTTGAATGGGCAACTACAGGGTTAATTGTTATACCAAAAGATTAATAGATGTTATGACTCATTATGTTTAATTGGCTTTGATTACTACAATGACCACCAAAAGTATATAAGGATTTTTATTAAATGTACAGACTGACTCTGAAGATGCCCTACCAGGGTGAAAGTGCTTAGTCAGTGAAGTTTTTGTAGTTCTAATAAAAGGTTGGTGATTTTATCTTGGCAACACCGGTGTGCTTTTTATTTTTACTAGTTTATTCTATCCTTTTTGGCGTTCACCGTCAATAGGTCATGAGGTTGTCCACCAAACCTATGAAACAATAAAGACACATATGATTTATGGCAGTTGGCACAGGGGGTTAAGTCTGTGAGCTGTATTTCCTGTGGTACAGGGTTTGATTCCCTTAGCTCTCATTTCCTGCTGTGTAATCTTGAGCAAGTCTCTTAGCCAGGCAGTACTTGGGGCAACTGGGTATTTGGGCTAGGCTCCTCCATGCTCCCCTGGACTGCAAGCCTAGTAACTACCCATGAACCTATTAGAAGTTTTAATTAGACTATTAGCAATTAGTTATGAAAAATATTTGGCCTTAATATAAGGACATTTTCAGAGTCGAAACAATGAGAATAATGATTGGATAAATATGGGTATTACCTAAATGGAAGGTACATTTTCATTTGCATAAGTATGGCAAGACTTTTTCTACTCATAACAGAGAGAGGCCTTTTAAGGACTACATTTATTAACTAGCAGTCTGTTAATGGAAGCATGTAGAGGCTCAGATGTGTTTGAAAGCTCAAACTATAAATTATTTTTACAGTATAAATAGCCTAAATGGACTGAGGACATGGACACTATAAATATTTATTTAAGCCAGATACATAAGTTGGTGATAAACACTGAGCTTTTTGTTTCCATGTTATACAGAAGACACACACAATATAAAACACTTAAGAAAAGATAATGATTCTTTTCTTGATGTTTTAAGATTGAAATTCAGAGGGTCATCTTAAAAGAACAGAAAAAGTAGTATTATTATGTTACAGTTATAGTTTTTGTATTAGTCTTAGCTGTCAAACTCAAATTGTCAAGCAAAATGTGAATGTCTCTTATTAAAAAGGAAGGAAAATGTAACTAAGCAATTAAATATTGCTGCCCATAATTTACACTTGATGCAGATTATCATATTTGTTTTTTTAAACAGACTTATAACTTTGTGGGAATAAACTTTTCTATATTGTTATTTGGTTGGGGGGGGGTCTCCTAGTATGAAGATGCATGGAGATGTTTTCTGCTAATAAGCTCTTCAATTGTTATTAATAAATTTAGTGCAATCTAAAGATGGGTGTAATTCAATAAATCCTGCATGGAGTGATTCTCCATGTAGGAATAGTGTTAAGGCTTGAACACGGAATATGGCCACCAAGCGATCCAGGAAACAAGGCTGGGGACATGCATGAACATCCTGACACTGTGAAGACATGGAGGTGTCCGCAGAATGCAAATCACTTCATCTGCTGGTGAAAAACATTCAAATGAGGTGATTCAGTGTTTCAGGAAGCATAAAGGCACCTGTGTAGGTGCAATGTAAGGCTGAAAAATGTATGCAGTTAGAAACCATTTACCAGGTAATAAAATTTAAAAAGGGGATGCAACAGCCCAAATAAAAGGTTATATAATGTCCAGTAGGCATGCAAATGGCCAAAACTATGACCAGTGATTTAAAAAGTAATGCAATATATAAAAAAAAATTTAACTTTTTAATACATATGCCATGTTTAAGCGGCACACAACAACGTGTAAACATGCTATTTTGCAAAATAAATAAATAAATTAATAAACAAAAAGTGTAACATATAAATTTTAAGGCTATGCAAAGTTATTGCATTATAATGGCCGGCATGCAGATTTATACAATGGCATGTTATAGTGGTTACTAAGGACATAGGCCCTGGTGTAGTGCAGTATCGAGGGTATACTAAATTAGGTGTATGTAAATGACCCAAGTTTATTGAATAGCAAAATGGGCCACAGTGTCCACAGGTACAGTGTAAGGGCTAGAACCATGGTAGTGTAGGCAGAAGAGACAGCTGACAAGAAAAGGGGTGTACCACGGCATGTATAAGCAGATTGGAGCTTAGTAGCGCCTGTTTGCCCTTAGCAGGGGTGTGTGTCTGAGGCTGCTAAGCTGTGCTTATCCCCACAGTGCATGTTTTAGCTGGTTAAAGAAAAGCTAAGCATGATCATGTACAGGGGAGGGCCCTTTCTGCTCAGCAATCTTTACACTAGCTCCACGAGTTTGTGTGGGGTGCCACAGGGCTTAGCAGTGGAAGAAATGGGGGAAAAAAAGGGAAAATAGCTTGGGAAAGCCAATCAAGCATAATGAGTGATAAGCCCTGTTCCACTCACAGTGGCCCATTCAAACCCCTCAATAATATACCTGGCAGGTGGAATGTATCATAGTCAGCCAAACACACAGGCTCCATCTGCAGCAAACCAGTATAAAGTATGCATACACCCTTCATTCTGATTTTTCCCACATACCCTGCATCATTGGAGTACACACTTGAGAATTTTAACTGACAAAATGATAGGTTCTGCTGCTGCTGTGCTGCATCTGTTTGCACTACAGGCTGAGGCCAGTGATGGTGATAATGATGATGATGACAATAGGCCCAGACCGAGGAGGAGAAGAGTGTTCAGGCCCAGGGTAACCTTTCAGGGGCAACATGAGCTGGAGATAGTAGAGCACTACAGGGTGGACAGGGACATACTACAGGGACTCCCTGAGCTCTGCTACCCTCACCTCAGACCCAGAGCCAACAGAGGGGAACCCATCCCAAGGGAAACAAGGGTATGTGTAACCTTAAGAATACTAGTTACAGGTACTTTCCAAAGACCTACTGGGGACAGCAGGGGATCTCACAGGCATCAGCATCCAGGTTACTCTACCAGTTCCTGGATGTCATGCTAACACATGCCAGTGAGCACATTTATTTCCCCAACACCACTGAGGAGAAGACCGGCAATATGCATCTCTTCCACCATGTAGCACACTACCTAGAGGTACTGGGTGCCAGAGACTGCACTCATGTGCACATCAAAACACCACCCAATGAGGAGGGTAGAGTGTACATCAACCTCAAGGGGTATCACTCCATCAACTGCCAGGTTGTGTGCAATGCCCAGGGCATTATCATAAATGTGTGTGCTGGCAGCCCTGGCAATTATCACAATTCCCACATTTGGCACGTATTACAGCTGTACCAAGCATTTGCCAGGAGAGATAACCCATGCGGCCATCTAGTGGGGGCTGCTGACTATGCACTGGAACCTTGGATGATGACACCCATCATAAATGCACACACACCAAATAAAGAACGCCATAATGAGGCACACGCACAAACTAGGAAGATCATTAGAGCATGTGTTTGGTTTGCTCAAGTCACGGTTCCAGTGCCTTGACATATCTGGTAGAGGCCTGCAGTACTCTCCAGCCACACGTGCACACATGTTCATAGTATCTGCCATGCTACACAAAAATGATCCTACCGAAACAGCTGCCGCAGGAACATTACAGGGAAGGGAGACATAGCCCCTCACCATTGCCAAGGTCCCCACAGGCACACAGGGACTTGGAAGAGAAACCCCCTGGGCCTGTACCTGTAGGCAGACATAGGTATTCCCAGTATGCGCTGTCCTTGGCAAAGAGGTGACACATAGCACATACACTGACAACCTAGGCACCCAGGGACTGACACCTCAATCCGACTTACATACACACAGTAAAATGGATGCCAACCACATCATGCTACCTATACCTGACCATGTATAGGCTATTTACTGCATGCATCTGACAGAGTCAGCCATGAAGCACTGTCCTCTCAACTGCTGCTGGCACAAAGTAAGTCACACTTCTTAACAACAAACAAATGGGGTAGTACACTGTGGTAGCATATGTGTGGTATTTCTGCATATATGCAAGGGAATGGAGTGGGCTACTGACATAGCAGCAGACAACAGACAGCTAGGTGGGACAGCAGGAAATCTCTGCCAAATACTGACTGCCTCACAATATGCAGTAGACCACAAGCCAACAAAATCCACTGCACTATGTGAGGAAATTACAAACAGCGGTGTCATAAGACAGATCATGGATGTCAATGTTGGACTCCCATACATACCTCTCAACCTTTTACAGCAAGAAATCTGTACAAAGCCACAGAGAAATGGGGGGGGGGCAAAGGCCCAAAAACAGGGACAAGTGTTAAATATTGCTCTGGCAAACATAAAAAGTTGATAGAATAACAGGTTTGGGAGTAGCATGAATTCTCTGAAGGGTAAGAAGTCTGAAACACAAATGTCTGTCATTACTTTCTAACTTCAGTCTTTAATGATTTCACAGTAATTTTCCAGACAGCCACAACTTAAAAAAAAATGGACCCACAATGTGAGGCAAGCATCTGGACATTCGGAGAAAATCTGTAAAGTTCAGAGGTATGGTCTCCTACCCCTAACACATCTGTGTTCACATAGAACTGCAGTAACAGTTATGTTTGTAAGGTAATAGCAGCAGACCACACATTCCCAGGGCTGTCCCAATCAACTTGCCAACATGTTCCTTTTCCACAATATGCAGGGGTCAAGGTGTATGTGGTGGCTGTTGTGGATCACTGGGCTAATTACATTACTGTGGGTGACAGGGTCCATTGTTTGAGCCTGTGTGTCCCTACTGTTTTGCATGGCAGCTACACCCATGGTAGGAGTTCTACAGGTTTTCCAGATATCAATATTAGTTACTGCAGGAAAGATGGACAATGGAGGGACAATGGGCCACAGATATGGACAGTACACAGCTCTGAGTAACCTAGATGGTGCCTACTAAAACAACCTTTTGTGACAAGTGAGTGTAGCACCAGGATACAAAGACTGCCATGTAACTGTGTCAGTGCTCAGAACAAGTCAGTGGGCACCATTCATACTCCATGAATGTCAGGGTTTCTCGGAATGTCCACACGTATGCCTCATGTATCTGTTCTGTTTCTCATAACATTGCATTTGTCTGGCAAACTACTGGCTAAACAATACAGGTTGATGTGAAAACATCAATGACAGACGGTTGGGATGCAAACTTCATATCCATAAGAAAATTCAAGTTAATACAAAACCAGTCTACCAACTGTCTACATTTGGAAGAGCACTATTAAGCTCCTGTCCTCATGTTTGGGCTTGTGTCCGACTGTGATATATGACCCTGTCAAGATGTCTGCCTGTAACATTAGACAGGTATGGCCAAAATGCAGAATTAGAAGAACAATGAAACACAAACTGTCTGTGCACCACAGCAGAAGTATGGGGCACAATGCTGGCCAACCTGCTAAACAGGTGCAGTCAGATGTGTGTAGTCTGTAACCCTGTGTGTGATGTTATGACTTCTACCCCAGTCACACCAGAACTACAACTACATAAGAGCAGCAACTGTAGGCAAAGCCTGTGGCTGGAGCAGAGCAGGCCACATATAAGGGCAAGGAAGAACCACTGGCCACACAAATGTAGAATGTGCAGACTACAACACGTTGTGCAATAGCATGGGTTCCCTGCAGTGTATGGAGTTAGTAAACAAATGTCTGTCAGTGGTTCTGCACATTAATCTCTACTGATCTGCCACTGACATATCAGGACATCACAGTGCTGTGCAAAATGTATGTCACATATTATGCAAAACTCTGCTCAGTCCAATACAGTCTGTACTCCTCCAGATATGACTCAGTTAATAAGGATAACACATAACCAGGAGATCCCTCAGCCAATCTATCAGTGAGGTGCTGGACTGTTTGCAGGGCTCAACAGCTAATTGGCTGTAGCACATAAAATCTTGGACTGGAGTACAGGTAGGTCTGGACTGGAGTCCCAGTCTTAGTATTGATGGTCATATTGGGCATGCTCCTACACGTAGCTTCTGTCAGCCCTTGGCAGAACCCACATCTGACTACAGAACTGGGATGTACATATATCCCTTCTGCATACAGACAGCTATGTACACCTTAACTGTCTATCCCCACCCCCATCAGATATGTTTACCCCCATCTATCCATATGTGGTACAGATAAGATTTATCTGGATCTGTTGTCTGTGATATTCATGCATATACATATATATATATATATATATATATATATATATAAAGTCCACAAATAATCCCAGCACTCGAAAAGAATCACTAGGTCAGCATAAAGTGAAAAGTAGTTTATTAGGGCAACCACAGCCCAACAACACAAACCGGTGGCCGGTTTCGCTCACAGCGTCCTCAGTGTGCAGTAAAAGATAGAAAGGCAAATCTTAATATACGCGCTATGCGTATAGCATACGCAAATCTTTAAAGACACAGTACTTTAAATCACAAACATAAAGCATGTGCAGTAAAAGATAAATAGACAAGTCTTGATATACGCGCTATGCGTATAGCATACGTAAATCTTTAAATACACAGTACTTTAATCACAAACATGAAGCCCGGACTAATAATAGCATCAAGGGGCAAAGAATTTTATAAATGTTTTTATAAAAATATTGTTAATATATACCAAACACTATACTAAATAGAGCAAAAATAATGCTCACATTTGGATGGTATAATGCATAATGAGATAACCTAACATTCGTCCAAAAACATACATACATGTGTATACACAAGCACACCCAGTCACTCAAATGCAAAAATATACATTACAATATAAATGGGCACTCAAGCCCCCACACTTATTGGAACATATACATTAAAGTGTGCAAAAGTGCATAAACACAGACAACCATGTGTTCATCTCCATAAGAGTCATATGAAAGTGAATATGTACAAAATTATATAATCACATTCATACCAATTGCCCCCTGATGATACCCACAAACAAATACCAGGAATGCAGCAAAATTGATAAACCCCAATAGCCTATATACAATTAGAATTGCACAAATACACTTCTATCTCTACAAAAGTTCTTATTTATAAGAACATCTAATGTATCAAAAACCACAATTATTACCAATGGTCATTCAACCCTGGTTTGAACATTGCTCCCAAATTTATAATCCAACGACGCTCCTTATTTGTTAACATTTGATGTTTAAGACCGTCCCCTAGGTTCGATGCCATAACTTTATCCAGACCTATGAATATAAAGTGTGAAGTAGAGTGAACTAATTTATGTTTATAAAGGGCACTTCTGGTGCGTTGACACTTAATATCACTAATATGTAAGCAAATCCTTTGCTTCAACGCACAAGAAGTTTGCCCTACATAAAAAGCTCCACACTGACAGACAGCCATGTATACTACCCAAGTACTATTACATGTAATGAAGCATCGTATGTCAAATACCTTTTTTGTATTGACAGATGTAAAAGATTTTGTTTTAGCCATGACTTTGCATTGTCTACAAGTACCACAAAATGTACTGCCCATAATACCCAATGAATCAGTGTTAAGTAAACTATCTTTTTTAAATTTAGAAAAATGCTGGCCTAGGTTCTTACCCCTTTTGTATCCAAAATGACACACTTTATCAATGTGTTTACTAAAAAACACATCAGATTCCAAAATGTGCCAGTGCTTCATTAATACATTCTTAACAGAAGATGTATTGGTACCATAGGTTGTGATAAACCTGGTATAAGGACTCTCACGATTACGTACCCTATCAGTCAATAGGGAGTCCCTATCTATAGAACTAGCATGACTATTAGCCCTTTTTATTAAATTCCTATGGTAACCCCTATACAGAAATCTTGATTCTAAATCTAAAGCTTTGTTGTGATACCGTTCATCAGAAGAACAAATCTTTTTGGCTCGTTGAAACTGTGACCCAGGTATGTTTAAGATAGTGTGGGGGGGATGGCAGCTATTGGCATGTAGCAGTGCATTTTTGGAGAAAGGCTTTCTATATAAATCCGTATAGAGAGAACCATCTTCTTCCTTGCCCACTAAAACATCCAAGAATTCTACTTCATGTGAATTGATGTTACCTGTAAACTTCAAACCATGAACATTAGAATTCAAATATTGTATAAAAGTCTGCCAAAGTTCCACGGACCCCCCCCACACTACCCAACAATCATCAAGGTATCTTCTCCACATAATTAAATGTGGCTTGAAAATTACGGGTATAGAATATATATACTGTATTTCAAAATACCCCATAAACAGGTCAGCGTAAGTAGGGGCAAAAGTAGCCCCCATCGCTGTGCCCTTCACCTGTAAATACCACTGTTGGTTAAATGTGAAGGCATTATGCTCAAGCATTAACTCGAGAATGCTGATCAAAAATTCTTGCTCTTCACAGGAGAAAATACCTGAGTAGTTCATCCAGTATTTAATTGCCTCGATACCCCCTTCATGTGGTATGGACGTATAAAGAGATTGGACATCTAGTGTTCCCAAAAAATGATCTCTGTCTACTTGGATATCATCTATCAGTACCAGAAATTGTTGAGTGTCTCTAATACGAGCTCTTACATAGGACAACAATTTCTTCAATTTGAATTCCAAGTATTCAGAGAGCGGTTCAGTTAATGATCCTCTCCCTGCCACTATCGGACAACCTGGGGGGTTCAAGAGATCTTTATGCACCTTAGGTAGTATGTAAAAATATTGTAAAACTGGAGAATCCACTAGTAGTTGTTTTAACAACTGTGGTGTAATAAGCTGACGGTCACAACTTGATTTAAAAAAATCATCAATCACCTGTTTATGTTGTACAATAGGGTCAGAATCAAGATTTGTGTAATATTCAGCATTGGACAACTGTTTATAAGCTTCTGCTAGATAATGTTTTCTGTCCCATATGACTACTGCCCCACCCTTATCGGCCCCAACTATAACTATGTTCTTGTTCTTTTTAAGATTATTTAGGGCTTCATTTTCCTCTCTAGTCAAATTATACTGTTTTTTAGTAAAAATCTCAGACTCATGTAAGTGTAAGTCCTTGATTACCAATTGTTCAAACAGTTTGACTGTACTATGATATGGTGGCATGAACTGTGATTTCTTAAATTTGAATCCAGTTCTGTTGTCATATTGAGACACATGCTCAGGATCTGAAAAAAAATGTTTCAAATTAAGTTTTCTGCAGAAGCATTTTACATCATTGATAACATCATAATGAGAGACAAAAAAAGAAGGAATGAATCCCAGGCCTTTATTGAGCACACTGATTTCACTGGAGGAAAACTCCAGGTCAGTTAAATTAATGACCAAGTTATCAATATCATTATCTAACTGTCCAATGTCCAATGTCCAATATATATATATAGGTAAAATATACAAATATATCAGTCACAGAGAGGCAGAGATGGGGGGGGGGGAGAGACAGAGACAGACCCTGAAAGACATACAGTGATGTACTGCCACAGCCACATGTACACCAGTTTGAACCAGTGGCATGTGCAAATACTATGGTGAGACCCATTGTGTAATAGTAGGGAGGGAAGGGTTGTACTCTCACATCAGTCACTGTGTCTGTGTGTGTGTTTTTTATCTACTACATGTACAGGAGATTAGACACACCCAATAGGCCTATGTCTGTGTAATGATCACCTATATTTTGGCCCTGTGACTACTGCCCTCCATAACAGTGGTCTCCCTGTCAACAGCTACTGATGTCATCCACCCTAACAGCACTGCCAGACACTATCTACATCTGTAATTCCTGTGGTGCATGCGATAAGTATATACTGCTATCGTGTAAACAGCTAAAAAAGTAGTGGTTCAATTACCAACAATGGTAACTGAGTGTATGTGTGTATGTATGTATGTATGTATAAGTATATTCCCTTGTAGATTTGTGTGTTTTCTGCCTATGTGTGTGCAAGGCCTGTTCCACCTTGTTAACCCCCCATTGCCCTACTTTACAGGCCCTGCTGATGTCATCCACATAAGATACAGCACTGGACACTCTGCAGGTGTATAAGCTCCTGACACGTGATAAGTACGTAGCACTATAGTACGTACAACAAGACAGATAGGAGTTCAAATATCAAGACTGCCAAGTGTGTGTGTGTGTGTGTGTGTGTGTGTGTGTGTGTGTGTGTGTGTGTGTGTGTGTGTGTGTGTGTGTGTGTGTGTGTGTGTGTGTGTGTGTGTGTGTGAAGCATATCCCCTGTATGTGTGTCAGTTGGTTATACCATTTTGAGGCCTGTTCCACCCAGCTAACTCCCCCCATTGCATTACTTGACAGGGCCTGTTGATGTCATACACCTTAGATACAGCATTGGATACTCTGGAGGCATAGAAGCTCTGTGCTGCATGTGATAAATGTGTAGCACTATAGTACAAGCAACACAATAGGTAGGGCCTCTAATCTCAAAACTGACAAGTGTGTGTGTCAAGGGGTTAGTTATACCATTTTGAGGCCTATTTTGTCCTGCTGACTCCTCCCATTGCATTAATTGACAGGGTATGTTGATGTCATCAACCTCAGATGCACTGTTTTATACTCTGCAGCCCATACCTCTCAACTGTATACAGTTTTGCAGAATGTCCAGATGATTGCCTCATTTATTTTGTCTGTGTGTCATAAAATTATAGTTACCTGAGCAATCACTGACAAAGCATTAAGAGCCGAAGTCAGACAATAATGACTGACATCTGAGTGTCAGACTTCATACCCTTCACAAAAGTAATGGTAATATGAAATATGTCACTCTATCAGCTATCTATGTTTATAAAAGCAAAACTGTCCCTATTTTTGGGCCTGTATCCCCTCATCATCGAAGGCTTTCTCTACATGTATTGTTCTAACAGATTAATGAAGAAAGAATAATAATAAGCAATAAGCAAACAACTAACAGGCTGATGTAAAAACCTTATAATAAAACAACAAACAAATGATGACCGCTTTTGGTCTAAGCCCTTCTTCAGATAAAAAAAATACATACAGCTCAATACTTATACATCAAGTTAAAAACACCCTCACCAATGATAAACTAATATGTAACTCTCCATCTTTTTAGGGCTGGTTTCAAAGGTACAACTCCATTAAGGCCAGCTGCTTTGTCAGCACCTAGTTCTATAATCCATTAAGGCCAGCTATGTACTGTTGTCTTCCCCTGTTGCTTGCCAGCTCTAGCCTTCGGGTAGCCCCCTCCAAACAATTACCGCGTGGCTCCCAGACAGCAGGCGGTGATATTGAAGATCTGCTACCACGGTGCGAACGCACAAGCTGGTCCTACAATAAATAACACTATAACTATCCCCAAGGAATTAGGGTAGCCCCCTCCAAACAATTACCGTGTGGCTCCCAGACAGCAGGCGGTGATATTGAAGATCTGCTACCATGGTGCGAACGCACAAACTGGTCCTACAATAAATAACACTATAACTATCCCCAAGGAATTAGAGTAATAAAATACCCTTGTTACAATTTAACTTGTATTGGAAAACGTATTGCAGGCAGGCAACAAAACAGTGTCGTGTTTCTTAACCTGGCAGCCCTTCTCTTCACAGCCCTAGTAACTTGTATATCCCAAGCCCTTTTGCAGTGTTTAATCAAGCCATAGTATAAATTGCAGCTGTTCAAAGCCTTCACCTAACTTGCCAACTATTCCCCAACAACTAGGTCTTAGAAGAAGGAATACACTTCAGTTTAAAAACGCAATCTCTATACTTACATGCAGCAGGTCTTAAGACCCTGCAAACTCCTGACTGGTGTATCCCCGCTCCGCCGCCTGTTGGCTCGCTCCGCTCCCCACCCTGCCCCCTTATCCCACCCGCCTCCACTATCTCTATATTTATCAAGCAAGAAACCCATCCCACTTAATCCTGAACCAATCATAGCCTCCCTCTAATTTAAACCATCTCCTCCTACAATCCCAACTATCTACCAATATCTCAGCAGGTCTACCTAACCCCCCCCACTCTTTTAGCTATTTCCTCCTTCAGAAAAATGGGTAAACTAATAAATTCTATTATCCCAACTATACCTCTACTTTTATTCATCCTTTATTTCTCATCCAGATATGAAAACCAAACTCTCCAGGGCATTCACTTCCCCAATGGTCTCACCTGCTACTACTCAAACCTTCCCACTAATCTGTTTTCTCCTTCTAACTACACCACTACAACATCCTGCTTTAAAGGTGTGTATCTAACGCTACGTCACCCTAAAGCCACCACTACAAAATACAGTCTAAAGATAATATGTAAACTACTCAGACTGATAGACCACCTGAAAAAATGCATTGCTAAGGATGGAGATATTCACGAAGAACAAAAAGTGCTGGAAAACAAACAAATAACTGGAAACCAAGGTGGAGAGACAAAGTGATGGAATAATCCTGGCAAAAATAGCGTATTAGAAATTTATTTATCCGCTTTCGTCCGTAGACTTCACCCCAACCCAGGCCCAACCACTAACCCAGACTATATTACCCCTAACCCAGCTCTAAGAACCTCTAGCTCTCTTCTCATCTTCCATCTAAATGTAAGAAGTATAAATAACAAGGTTCACAATCTCCATGCTATACTAGCCACACATCTCCCAGACATCATGTGTCTAACTGAAACTTGGCTCAAACCTTCCACAAAGGATGAAGAGATTCTCCCACCTGGGTATAATATGCTTAGGGTAGATCGAATAAAAAAAAAGGGAGGGGGAATAGCTGTAATGTTTAGAAACCCATTGAATATCATATTGAATCCCTTACAACCTCCCAAGATCTCCAATATGGAACTAATTTCCCTAAAAATATGCCTAAACAACCATAAAAGCATCAACCTTATTGTAGTTTATATCCCACCAGGGAATAACCAAGATACCCTTGAGCTAACCCTAAGCTGGCTAACCACGACCTACCCTCAGGAAACCATTATACTGGGCGACTTTAACATTGACTGGTCCAAGTTCTCTGACCAGAAGAATCCTCTGCCCATTAACTTACATGGCTTCTCCCAAAACATCACATCTCCAACAAGATTTGGAAATGCTAATCAAAAAGATAGCACCATTGATTGGATTCTTACCAATAAAGATACACTAAACTATACCAGTGGGACCCTCCCCAATGACCTCAGTGACCACCTTGTCACTTTTATCATGAAACATAAAATGACCTGTACAAATCCTCCCATATATAGACTTGTTAGAAATAAGAAGAAATTTCTCCCAGGATTATTCTTGGCTGAACTCAAATCCTGTAACTGGTCCATGTTAAAAACACTTCCCCTTGAGGAGAGTGTTACATTCTTCAATGACACATTTCTAAATATACTGGATTCTCATGCCCCTAATCGACTGATCAGATCTAAGGTCCGGATTGCACCTTGGCTTACCAAGGAAACCAAATTAAAAATTAAGCTTAGAAACCAAGCATGGGACAAGTGGAGAACCACAAAAGCACCCCTAGACCGCATTAAATTTCAGCAGCTCAGAAATTCTACTAAATCAGACATAACCCGGGATAAAAAGAACTATTTTTGTCACCTCCAGGATAGACACCAGAATAACCCAAAGAAGTTCTGGGCAGGTTTCAATAACCTCCTTCATTCTGGGAAATCCTCTACCCCAACCCCAGTGAAACTTATTGGTAAAGATCCTGTAGAAGTAGCTAACACTTTCAACTCTTTTTTCACCGAGACCATTCAGTCACTAGCTAGTCAGTTACCTTCTTCTTCCTCCTCTATTACTACTGCTATTGGCAAATTTCCACCCACCTTTAACCTTCAGCCAATATCTACCTCCTATATCAGAACCCTATTGAAAAAACTTAAACCATCCACTCTATCGGCCAATCGACTCCCAGCCGAATACCTACAAATAGCATCAGATGTTGTAGCCTACCCCATTTCAATCTTAATTAACAGAACTATAACAGAGGGCAAAATCCCCTCTCTTTGGAAAATATCCTACGTCATCCCTCTTCATAAGGGTGGTTCCTCCACGGAAACTTCTAACTATCGACCGATAGCAATACTGTCACCTATAGCAAAACTAATGGAAAGATGTGCTCACAAACAACTCCTACACTATCTCACTCTAAATAATCTTTTGTCCAAAACTCAACATGGCTTTCGCCCCCATCATAGTACTACCACTGCCCTTCTTTCCTTTGTTGACACAATCAACAGCAACCGTAACAACAAACTAATTACGTCTGCTCTATTTCTTGATCTGTCAAAAGCCTTTGACATGGTCAATCATCAACTCTTACTACAAACCCTTCAAAACCTTCACCTTGATAAACTGGCCCTAAACTGGTTTAATGCTTACCTCTCTGGTAGACAACAAGCAGTTCAGTGGCAAAGCAAGCTATCTCACTTATTACCTAACACAATAGGAGTTCCCCAAGGCTCCATACTTGGTCCCCTTCTTTTCTCTGTATTCATAAATGACCTCCACTCAGTCATCCCTAAAGCCACCTGCATTCAATATGCAGATGACTCTATGCTGATTTGCTCTGATCTCTCTCTTCATAACCTCCAGAATGCCACCCAACACTGCTTTACTGCAGAGGAAAAATGGTTCACTGAACGGAAACTTATCCTAAACCCTAAAAAAACTAACCTACTACTAATTCTCCCCACCTTAGCCACTTCTTTAGAGCTACACCCTCCACTCTCTAATAATATGGCCTTCCATGTTCAGTCCACTAATGGGACGATCATTGAGCCTGTTACCAATACCAAACTACTAGGTGTCACAATTGACCACAAGCTCAAATTTGATATTCACATTAGTCAAACTATTAAGACAGTAAACAAGAAACTTGGTTCCATGTATAGAATTAAGAACTTTCTTACTCCCAATACTAAACTAACCATCGCGCTCACCTTCTCTCCACCCTACTTTACGCCTCTCTGGTACTTTCCTTCCTCAAAAAAACTGAGCTCAACAAACTCTCTGTAGCTTATAACCATATTGCCAAATTTGTAACAGGTGAGCCTTACCGTACTCACCACTGCCTCAATCTAAGAAAATTAGGCTGGTTAGAACTCCCCAATCTTCTCAAGTTTAACCAACTTAGTGAAGCATTTAAAATTATCAAAGAACCAGAAAAAAAACCCTCATTGTACAAACCTTTAACCCCCTATTCCAATCTAAATAGCCTTCGTTCTTCAAATAGTGTCCTGGTACAAACAACGAAATCCAACAATTCAGGTGGCGATGCTCTTTTTGCCAATTCCATTGGAAAACTATGGAATTCCCTTCCAAATAACCTAAGACTAGCTACCTCTCTCAGCCAATTCAAAACTAATCTCAAATTATTCTTTAATTCTCATTGGCTATGTCCTTGCACTAAACCAGACTAAATCTCTAATTCCCTGCTTTCCTTCATGCTGTTCCCTAATGGTCTCTCTTTTCTCTTATATCTCAACATCCTACATTTTCTATCTCCTCTTGTACATTGTCCTTAATTAATCTATTTTTTCTATAACTTGCATTTCTTCTAATTAGTTAATTTATTTGTATGTCTAATTTGTTTTCCCTGTTATGTTTCTTTCTACAAAAATGTATTTCCCTGTTTATGTTTCTTTCTACAAAAATGTATTTCATTATGTAAATCAATGTTCTGTATGCTTATTGTGGAGCTTTTCTCCTCGGGCCTCTGCTGAAAACGGATATGTATCCAGTTGGACTAGCCCGGTAAACAAATGTAAAATAAAATAAAATAAATAAATTTTAACTCATTGTATTCTGTAAGATTCACAATATCTCCACCTCTAATGCTGTATTTAACTACTTGTAACACCATAAATATAAAATTATGGCTCTCACACTGGGATATATGCTGATATAAAACATTATGAATACTTTATAGCCTAATAGTTGAGAGATGCTTCAAAATTCTCTCTTTTAATTTACAATTAGTTTTGGCCATATAAAAACATGAGCATTGTCAACATTGGGCTAAATAAATGAGATTATGTATATTACAGTCTGCATATTGATGCATTATGTATTTCCTTTTTGTCACTTGGTGGGTGAATGTATTATCATTCTTAATACATGTGCAAGCTCTAGAGTTTCTACAGGCATATGTGCCTTTCCGCTGAGAAATACTATGGGTTACATTATTTAAACTAAGTCCATAACAAAGTAAATCATTTAATTTTTTATTGCATGTGAAACTGAATCCTGGTGTCTCTTCCACTATATTCTTCAGGGGTTCCTATTGCTAAATTCAATTTTCAATTGTTCAAATCACTAACGGTTGACCTTTAATGATTGAACAATTGAAACTTCGAATACGTCAAAATAAACATTAAAAAAAAGAAAAAGTAAAGGGTGTAGGCAAGGGGGCAAGCTGCCCTGCACCCCCAAACCCCCGCTACTTAAATATACCAACTCTGAGATCGCGCTACAGTGTAGGAAAGGGAAATCTTCCATTTCCGCATCATAATACATTAAAGTGCGATCTTGGAGTTGGTAAATTTAACGGATGGGAGTGCAGGGGCTTCTGCTTTAACCTGTCAGGGTAAGTTTTCTTTCCTTTATTTATTTATTTTTTTAATTTCAAAGTTACGGAACTTCGATCATATGGTGGTAACTTTGATTTTGTAATAGGTAACCATTTTTCAGTGCATCATCACTTAACAGAACTTTCTAATTACGTTTCACTATCTCATATATACCCCCTATGTTGTTACTATGTTTAAAAATTAGATGTTGCTTCTTATCAGGATACTTAGTTTTCACATCATGGTTACTAGCACATTTATTTGAAAACCATGGCTTAGCTGTATTTTGTCTATCTATCTGGATGCTCTGGGTAGCCTGATCTATAATCTTACTAGTATACTCTCTTCTACTCAGGTTAGATTTTAGATTTATAACTTCCTGTTCAAACATGGAGTCATCAGTGCACAAACGAGAAACTCTTTACATCTATCCTTTTGCTATGTTATTAAATGCATGTCTAGGGTGCACACTATCAAAAGCCAGCAAAGTGTTTTTCCAACAAGCCTTTTTATATAAAGATTTGTATAAGTACCCATCTGCACCTTTAAAAAGTTTCACATCTAAACAATCAATGCTAGTAACAGAGCTGCTAACAGTAAATCTTAGGAAATCCATGCTATTTTCTAGATAACTAACAAATGCAGTTAATTCATCAACAGTACCCCTCACATGATAAATGCCCACATGCTAAGGGCACTCATTCCCTGATTGTATTGTGACATTGGTCTGGGTGACACCATAATGCTGCATAAGTCTAGGGATATACCTGCTTGGGACACATAACCAGTGTGCTCACTCATGTCTTACTGCATATTCTCTAGGGACGTACATGTCAGGTCAGGCACACCAACATGTACTGTGACAGACCCATGACAGTATCTGTTGGCGAGAGCCAGCATTGCATATGCAATATGGCAGAGTCTGTCACATGACACACAAGTAACTGTGATCATCCACATACACAGCCAGGTCAGAGGCACACCAGTGTGTCTCCATTGGAGTCCACTATGTGTAACATGTTTGACATGGGCTGACGCCTGCATGGCTATGAGTCATAGGTGTGTGGCCATGTCTGGTATGTGCTGTGTACAGCTGTGGTGTTCATGTGTGGCTTTGCCTTGCAGATCCTCTTTGTTTGTGGATGTGTATGTTGAGGATGACTGCAGATGGTTGTGTGACTTGTGTAGGTGTGGGTGGTGTGTGAAGTGCACTGCTTGTTTTGACAACCTGTTTGGAGACAGATATGTGGCCTTGACAGGGGGAGAGCATGGACTGCAGGTTCTTACTATCATTGCATCTCTCTCACAGTGTTTTCTTTGGTGGTGTTTGTAGATGTCTGGCCATCCGTGTACATGAGGCAGGTGCTACACAGTGCCAGGACCCCCACATCAACCACATTGGCTGGGAAACTGTAGGAAATTTTCCGGCCATATAGTCCAGAATCCGAGGGAGAAAGGCCAGGGAGACCAGAGGGGTGGGCTGCAGACCAGGTGATTACTCATACAGTAGAAAGCTGACACCACAGCAGACCTTGTAGACAGGCTTTGAACAAGCAGTAATAGGTGCATCAGTTACATGCATTGCAACACCTCATAGCACATTCAGCAGGTAGCATGCAACATCAGGACTGGGGGACAATGCATGCTGTATTGCCACTATGTTGCCGATACTCACAGACATACTGTGCTGCTAGATGGTGGGGGTATGATGTGGGGGTTAGCATTGGATAGTGCTGGCAAAAGTGGATGTGCAGGGTCTGTACATAATGGTGAGCAATGTATGCTGTCCTATGATGTGCTCCCCTGTTCGTCTCTTTCAGGTGAAATGTACAGACGTCACAACCCACCCTTCTCAGAAGCTGAAACCACCACAATTATTGATGCGTTGAGACTCCATCATCAGGTGCTGTTGTCAAGGAGTCACCATAACCAGCAACAATGTACTGTGCTGTGGGCAGATTTGGTAGCAACAGTAACTGATGTGGGCCTCTGGGACAGGAGCTACTCACAGGTCTGACACCATGCTACTGATCTTCTACACCATGCACCGCAAAGGGCTGCAGCTGTGGCCAGGGACAGTGCTGGCACAGGTGGAGGGCCTGCTACACAACCACCACTCTCAGCCACAGAGGAGTTCCTGGCAAACCTGGGTTCAGCCACCAACTCACAGGAAACCATCAGTATATATGTCAAGGAGGTGGGTGGCACATGTTCCACAGCCGAGGAGCGTCAAGGTAAGCCTCCAGTGGTCATTACGTTAATACTGTACCATTCATAGTGGCAGTCTCTGCATACCTGTATGCATATGTCAGGTCAATCTGCATTTGTAGGTGGGGTTTTGTAATGCACACATGTGCATAAATGCTGTGGATGTCAGCAATTTGCATAGTATCACAGCTTCTACTACAAATGTTGATAAATGCACACATTATCCTGTACCACTGCAACTTGTGTGTGTGTGTGTGTGTGTGTGTGTGTGTGTGTGTGTGTGTGTGTGTGTGTGTGTGTGTGTGTGTGTGTGTGTGTGTGCTGGCAATACCTCTCCCCCACAAATCCATAGGTACCTCTGGTGTGGCTGGGGAACATCAGCCTGTAGCCGGTGAATGTGGAACTGTCATGTCATGTCATGCTCACCTATACCCTAGATATAGGGCTGCTGGATTGCCTTGCACATGACTGATAAGCTTAGCAATATTGCAAAACGTGCATGTTCACTTGTGATGGGGTTCAATGTACTGCACCACATTGGTATTCACAGTAGCATATTTGCAGGAGCTGTAACATATTAGCATGTACTTTTGTATAGGTGTAGCCAGTCTGCTATACAGGGGTGCATTACTATTGTGTAAACAGGTGTGTGTTAGGTGACGGTCCATCACATACTCTGACTTGTGACATATCTCACAGGTGTGTGTACTAGCAACATTAACTGGACATAGCTGCTGTGTATGTTGTTGAGGGCCTGTCCAGAGTGTGTCTGTTGTGGTCTGATTATGTGTTGTGCATGGCATCACACAAAAGGTGTGGTCTGTATAATGCCTTCGTGGCACCCATGTGTGTGTGTGTGTGTGTGTGTGTGTGTGTGTGTGTGTGTGTGTGTGTGTGTGTGTGTGTGTATATCATCAAACATTATAGTACAGGGATTCATGCACTCATGTTGTCTACCCCTCATAGGTGACCATGAGGGGGTTAGAGTGTGTCCCCCTCACAACCTGATGTCAGTGTTTCATCGCACTGTGATGATTGTGGCCATTGTGAGGCACAGGTGGGGTTGTTGGGGGATGAATCTGTCCCATTGGTTGACATCCCACTTCCACCACCAATGTCCCTGCACACAGTCAGTATGCCCACACATACCTAGTCCCCAGCAGCCACAGATATTGGGCAGTCAGAGGGTGGTGGCATTGAACAAAGCAGTGTAGGGACTATGCCATCTGTGACTGCAGACACTAGCCAAAGCCAGAAAGCTGGCAAGGTCCCACACAGGCAGATTGACAGGGGTATTCTAAGGAGGAATGCTGCCCATCCAGCACCTGTCAGAGGTGTCACTGCATGTGTCATCCAACGCATGTTTCTGTCCTTCATGGAGACACATGCACATTGTGGATGGTACATCTGTCTGGATGCTCAGGGTCATGGATGCCACACTGTCTGGCATGCATGACAGCCTCCACAGCACTGGTGATACCTTACGTCATTTCGTTGATGTAGTGGATAGATGGTGGGGTGAGACGTCAGTCCTTAACTGTGCAATGTCTGTGCTTGAATATATGGTGGGAGTAGGGCATTGGACACATGGCCATAGGTCAGCAACAACATCAGCTGAGAGCCTATGTGGCCATGCATAGCCACACTCCCATAGTGGCAGTACCACCAACACTACCGAAGGGAGAGTGCTGTCCACACCACAATGTGGCAGGCCCTGGGGACATTGTCCTGGCCGGTCCCGTGAATAGACCAAGTAGACACCAGTCACCATCATGACATAGTACTACATCTGTCCTTGGGCATAGTATTGCCAGTGCCACTCCTGGCAGAACTAATTCCCATGTTCATGGCCAGAGACAGTGAACTGTACATTCTGCCATGTATGGTCCACGGTTGTCCAACATATCTTTGTATAGAGCTAGCACATGGCTTGACTGTGTGCATGCACACACTCAAACATCACTGTCACATGCAGGTCACCGACAGATGGGCACAGCTCCTCTCCATGGCCCCAGCTGACAAGCACCCCTCCAGGCATACACACATGATGCCAACTGTATGGCACAGCCTAGGTCTTTGCCAACCCCTCACCACACTCTGTGCATATGATGATACCTGTGCCACATCCATTTTATTCATACCATCGATGCAGGGACATGCTAATATGTGTCTGATGCACAGGGTGAATATAGTACAAGTAATGGCAGTTTGTAGTGTAGTAGTGTTATAGCCTGTAAGGTGCTGTCTGCTGGCAGTTGTCATGCATGCATATCAAAGTGTATGTACCTTTGTGCCATGATGCTTTACTGCTGTTAGTACTGCTGACTGACTGTTGTCTCACAGACCTTATTCAGTTTCCATTCTAGGTGTCTGTGTTTCTAAGTTGTGGTGGACTGCTGTCATTACAGGAGCTGAGGATGGTGGAGTGGCAACACCAAGACCTTTTCATCACCAAGATCTGGCTGCATATGTGCATGTTTACCTAGGTGCTTATGTGTGGAACAGTGTGTGAGGGACAATGGGGACAGACAGAGTACCTTGCATGCATACCCCTTGATACAGCATGCTACTCTTGATACATGTCACCTGGGAGTTCTGTAAGATCACAGGTTCATAAGTACAGAGGTGGTTACTAGAGTACTGGCCCTGGGTCCCTTACAAGTCTAACCAGTACTCTACCCCCAACAAAATAATCTATCAGCACCTGTTGCCCCTGACATTGCTTGACACACTTTGGACCCCTGGGACAGCTGGGTTTTTTTTTTACATCCACTTAACCTTGGAGCAGTTGATGAGGGTTTGCATGGTACTCTGTTTGACATTTTTGGGAAGTGCAGTCCTTAGACAGGGAAGCCTCTGGGAGACAAACCTGTCTCTCCAGCTGTTTTTTTTTTTTTTTTTTGCTGTGTTATATATGATTCAAGCCTGTCATGCTGGTAATGTGCACAGTGTTATACTGATATATATGGGGCAGCTGTTGAAGGGCTGAGCACAACATTGCCATCTAGGGATGTCACAGCCTCCTTGTGGACAACCAGTCCAATACCGAGTGGGACAGTACTGATTCGAGGCTGTCTGCATGGGACAGGTGTTGAAAGCCATGGATAGCCTTTGTGGGTGTTAACATAGCCGTTCCATTTGGTGCAGATGTCTGCATAGGTACATACCAAACTGGCCATGCTGGTAATGTACTGTTGCACTGACTGAGGACTATACAGAGGTAACGTCGACCTTTTGTCTGGATGCAGTCCCTTTACCATGTCCTCGCCATATGGTATAATGGTACTGTTTTCTTCATTCAGCTGGAGGCCAGGATCTGGCCACCATTCCATACTCACTGTATAACCCCATTGCAGTGTGTGGGTCAGTGTCAGACAGCACACTACTCACAGTTGCCACAGCTTTAGGCGGTACCTACATATGTGGGAGGTGGCAGCTAGAATTCATGCCTTCATACATGTGGGTCATTGTGGGTGGGAGATAGTCACAGGATGTATACATATCTACATATTGTACACACCTAGTCAACAAAGAATAGGGTTGCCACCTTCTCAAATGTGGAATGTGGGACACATCCTGTAGTATTGTGACACTTGGCAGGACATACCATAACCCACTACAAGTGCACCGACAGGACTTCCCTTGGTTTGCCAATAAGACTGCTTCTTTGTGTCACATCACCATAGGTTAGGCTATTTCTCATACTTTTTTTAATTTCTCCAAGTCTTTTGGGTTTCTAATACCATGATGGGACTGGACCCCATTCCTAAGTCAGAGTACGATTAAAGTTCATGAAATTAGTATTGTTTCACTTTTTGACTTTAGCCAAAAGTGCTCTTCAGAGCACCTGCAATGTGCCCAGTAATGACTCCTTCTGCAATTCGTACGGTGTTACATGAATTGGTAACATATCTAAATACGAATGTAAATTCTTTTTTATAACACCAGTTTCTCCTACTACTATTGGAACTGTCTGGGTATCTTTCTTCCACATGGTTTTCATTTCTGCCTGCAGATCCAGGTATTTTATGACTTTGTGTCTCTCTGTACGCAAGACACTGTAGTCACTGGGTGTGGCGATTTCAATGGTCAATGCTACTTTTGTTTTCTTTTCTTGGACAACTATATTCAGTTTTCTAGCATCTGTCTTTTGAACTGTTGGTATTGGGTGATCCCATGTGATATAAACTTCATTATTTTCATGATTCTTTGTGGCTCATGTTTCCAGTGTTTTTCAGCCACTTCGATACAGTAATGTTTGCACAATCTCCAGTGTAACAGTCTCACCACATTATTATGCCTTTCAGTATACAGTCCCTCTGTCATTAGTGCATCACAACCAGCAACAAGGTGCGTGACTGTTTCCAACTCAATTTTACAAACCCTACATATGTCTGTTTCTCCCACATGTTCAATGTACTTTGTAAATCAGCTTGTACTTAGCCCACTGTCTTGGGCTGCCAATATTAGCCTTTCATTTCTCGATGTGAATTCACCTCTCCTTAACCATTCCTGTGTTTGTTCTTGATCAACATGAGGCTCTTCCAGAAGTTTTCTATACTTGCAACTATATTTATGTTTTTTCCACATTTCTTGCCTTCTCATCTAGTCCTTCACCTTATATTCTTCCTTTTGTTTTTTAGCACATTCAGTTGCTGCCTGTTTTTTATCTACTTCTGGTATAATTTCCATTCCTGCTTGATGTCGATATGCTTCTGCTAAATTAAGCAGCGATGTCATTTTAGATTTATTCTCCTCATGTTTCAAAACTTTCACTACATTTGGATGCTGTAAGGTCAACAGATATGTGTGGAGTCCCATGATTGTAGATCTATACATGTAACCAATTTCAAGGAGGCCCATCCCTCCTTCGGAGCAGGGAATATATAATCTTGGTATACACTGATTTTTATAAATCATTTGGTAAGCATGAAGCATCCTTCTTGTTTCAATATCCAATCTATCCAACACTTTTTGGGGCCAGTCAATCACTTCAAAACTATAAGTTAGGACAGGAAGAGCAAATTGATTTATGGTTTGGATCTTGTTCCTAGATGTCAATGCTGTTTTCAGGATTAATTTAAGTCTTCTAAAGTACTCCTTACTGAGCTTTATTCACATTTGTTCATGTTTTATTGACAATCCTTCATCAATTCCCAAGTATTTATACACTCCATCTTGCCCAAGTTCATTTATATCACATTCCTGTCCCAGTTCCTGGTGCTGCAGTTTTCCTTTTTTAAAGGTTGCTTTTGCACATTTATCAAGACCAAATGACATTCCAATATCATCTGAAAAAGTTTTGAAAACCTGCAGCTGTGCTTTCAGTTCCTCATCTGATGAGCTATACAGTTTTAAATCATCGAAAAAGAGAAGATGAGAAGTCATTAGACTTTGTTGTTTTCTAGAAGCTAAATTGAAGCCATGGCCTAAGCTGTTAAGTAGAGAGCTTAATGGATTAGTGGCAAGGCAGAATAGCAACGGTGACAGAGAGGCACTCTGGAATATCCACCTTTGAATTTTTATCCCTGGGATAATAATCTGTCCTTTATTTTGGCTTAATTGCAAAGTGGTCTGCCACTGTTTCATGGTAACTGTAATGTAGTCACTCTCATACCAGTAAGGTTCTTCTGATGTGAAATAACTGGTTTATGCAGGTAGTAGACATCCTTAGCTAATGTTTGTTGTCCTACACTCTGGGGACCTCTGTATTGTTTGTGTCGTTGTCACAGGTCATACATGCCTAAACATGAACTGCAGCCTGCACAGTGGACAGGCACTGGCCATAACTCTTGCCTCTACAGATGTCTTCAGAATGTCCTGATGCTTTCCACATCTTTTAGTCCCATTTAGCATAACATTGTGGTTTTCTGGCAATGTAGTGTGAAATCATTAAAGACTGGTGTTACACAATAATGATAGATATTTTGCTATCAGACTTCATACCGTTCAGAAAATGCATGTGAATGCACAACCTGTTCTGCTATCTACTTGTATGTTTGTCAGAGCAATATTTAAAGACTGACCCTAATATTTGGGCTATGTCCCACTTTTCTGTATGGCTTTCTCCAGATGTCTTTCTGTAAGGGGTCGAGAGGTATGTTTGTGGCCCTAATACAGGCACACTGCTGAAAGGGGATATACATAAACACACCCACACACCCACTCATGAACTACCCTTGTGAATAGTAGAAGCTCTACCTGGCTAGTTATACATAAGATAGTGCAATATAAATAGTGCATGAAACATGGAGCTTATACGTTTTTGCACTGTCTGCCACTACTATTCAGGTGGTTGACATCTGCAGGTGCTAAAAGGATTGCCACTGGGGGGTTAACAAGCACTTAAAATGGTATACCGGTGTGACACACACATACTGCTGCAAGGAGATATGCATTCCAGCAGTCATACAGAGAGAGTTGCCACTTTTGAATTTACAACACCTATCTATCTAGTTATGTACAGTATAGCCCACTGTATGTATTGCATGTGACATAGTGCTATTGGGTTTGAAATGTGTTACTCTGCATCTGAGGTACATGACATCTGTAGGCCATGAATGGGTTGGTGATAGTGGAGTAACAGGGTGGCACAGGCACACAAAATGCTATAGGCATTGCACACATAAAGGCAAGACAGCCATGCTGCTACAGAGGATATGCATACACAGACACATACACTCACACAGTTGCCATTATTGACATTACAACCTATACCTGTCTAGTTGTATGTAGTACAGGGCTATGTCCTTATTGCATATGCCATGGAGCTTATATGCCTGGGGCATACCTCTCAACCTGTTAGAACAACGAAAAAAAAAAACAAGATACTCTCACTAAAGGTCGTTGCTACAAGTCAGAATAATGAAGAAAGAATAATAATAAAAGCAAACAACCAAAAGGCTGATGGAAAAACCTTATAATAAAACAACAAACAAATGAAGAGCACTTTTGGATCTAAGCCATTCTTCAGATAAAATAAAATGCATACAGCTCAGTACGTATACATCAACTTAAAAACATCCTCACCAATGATAAACTAATATTTAACTCTCTGCCTTTTTAGGGCTGGTTTCAAAGATACAACTCCATTAAGGCCAGGTGCTTTGTCAGCACCTAGTTCTAGAATCCATTTTAACTCATTGTATTCTGTAAGATTCACAACATCTCCACCTCTAATGCTGGGTTTAACTACTTGTAACACCTTAAATATAAAACTATGGCTCTCACACTGGGCTATATGCTGATATAAAGCATCATGAATATTTTTTAGCCTAATAGCAGAGATGCTTCAGAATTCTCTCTTTTAATTTTCAATTAGTTTCGCCCACATACAAACATAAGCATTGTCGACATTGGGCTAAATAAATTAGATTACGTGTATTACAGTCTGCATATTGATGCATGATGTATTTCCTTTTTGCCACTAGGTGGGTGACTGCATTATCAGTCTTAATATATGTGCAAGCTCTACAGTTTCTACAGGCATATGTGCCTTTCTGCTGAGAAATACTACTGGTTACATTAGTTAAACTATGTCCATAACAAAGTAAATCTTTTAAATTTTTATTGGATCTGAAACTGAAGCCTGGCGTCTCTCTCACTATATTCTTCAGTGCATCATCACTTAACAGATCATTCCAATTACGTTTCACTGTCTCACATTTACCCCTATGTTGTTACTATATCTAAAAATTAGACGTTTCTTATCAGGATATTTACTTTTCACATCATGGTTCCAAGCACCTCTATTTGAAAACCATGGCTTAGCTGTATTTTGTCTATCTATCTGGATGCTCTGGGTAGCCTGATCTATCACCTTACTAGTATACCCTCTTATCCTGTGAGTACCTGTGAGTCTGGGATGATATGGTAAACAGACCACAATGCTCTGTGATAGGTGGCCTCCATCAGTCTTCACTGGTCTTCATGCATCTGGCAGTGGTTCTCCGCAGCTTCATAGTGACTCCACTAGTAAAAATGGTGATGTTGTCACTGCCAACAAGTTTCAGTACAGTACACAATGAAGGCCATGCTGCTAAACACTATAGGTGTACACAGGACTTTGCCTTCATTGCAAGCAGTCCTAACCCTGGGAACTGCAGACATCTGTGCAGTCACACAGAGGTCTATATCACCACACTGAAACTACAATTAATCAACTGCATAAACATCGACATTAATACACAGATAAACCAAAGTTATGAACGACCACTTCGGAGATTTTTCCCAGGGAAAAAAATCCCTCAGCCGACCAACAGCAAAATAAACTCTCAAGCGTTAATCAAGTGGGGGGCTTTTCCCCTCATACCCCCTAACTAAATATACCAACTTTGACATCACACTACAGTGAACAAAAGGGCAAATTCCAGATAACACCCAAGCAATTTTTTTTCCCTGAGAAAAAATCACAGAAGTGGCCATTCAAAGTTTTGGTATATCGGTCTTTTAGTGTTGATGTTTTGTAGTTGGTTAATTGTAGTTTCAGTGTGGTGATATAGACTCATCACACAGACCATAGTTCAAAGCTGCAGAGATCACCCCAGCCTTACCTGATCAACCATGCTATCATACCTTCAGAAGCCAAAGTGTAGTGGGTAATGCCATGGGACATGAAGTTTCCGTATATATGACACACATACACACCTCTACAGTGTACAAGCAGTAATATGCACAGAGGACATTGTTGAGGCAGTTCACCATTGTCAGCACACACATATTCATATCACAGCTAGCTACCAGCCACCACATGTGACCAGGAAGCTCATTCTGCATATACGGACCTCATCAACTGTATTAGAAGTCGGGTCTGTATCCTGATCTAGTGTCTGTTGAATGACACTAACATACATTGTAAGATGTACCCATGCCAGCACACAAATGGACAGAGATCCATCAACACTGGAAATACAAACAGCTTGGTGCAGCCAGGGGCTACCCCCACATGAGGTGAAGGTGTATTGCAGTTGACATTACACAACACGGGTTACCACTGCAGCATTCCTACAGTGTCATCCTCTGTGGCAAAGCAACCATAATGCAGCCACGTTTGCAGTCACCATCTCCCACAATACCCATCTACCTAGGGTCAGCCATACATATACCTCCAATGTGGAATACATCCTCCTGGAGGGGTATACACAGCCTTACAGCTCCCAACCCCTCATTAAGGACTGACACCAATATCCACACATACACACAAGCACTATATGTGCATTTGTATAGATGCATGTAGTCAGGTATACCTGACAGGCCTACATCATCTTCTGGTAGAATATGTACACATGTCTGGTAGACATCTACAATACATACTGTCCATAACAGGGATAACATACTGCTGTCTGAGACAAAGTAGGGGCAGGTGGTCATGTTGGAGCGACATTGCTCCATGAGAGTGGAATCAGTCATGCAAACCTGCACAACAAACACAAAGCTTATATTGTCTACATCCACTACAGACAGTCATCTTCCCTATTGCACATATGTCTGCAACAGCACAGGAATCACCTGCAGCTGCTCACTTGTGGTGCTCAAGGACACTGGCTATACCAGTGCTGTTGGTATAGCATACTGGCTCAAGGACACCGGCTATACCAGTGCTATTGGTATAGCATACTGGATGCCTGACAGAGTTGGTGTAGACTTCCCCTTTCTTCCCCATCAGTACATCAGGATATCCACAGTACCTCCCCCTTCTCCTATATGTAGGAAACAGGTCACCACTGCCCTGTGAAAGTCATGGTACACATCTGCCATGGGAGCCTATCACATGACAGGATGCCTCCTACATGACCTCAGGCATAACCTTGCAACACCATAAGGAACTGTATAAAAAGGAGGACTCACTACCGGCTTTGTCCCAGCCATTTGATGGATGACCACTGTCACCTCTTTACACTAAGGTGGGGCATCCCCCACTCAGTCATATGATAGACCCAGCAACCTAACTAGGCTGTTCTGCAAGGCCGTGGCACAGTTTATGGTGAACTTCATTGACAAGGACATTGGCGACCTGCACACACTCCATCGAGCACACTTAGGCTTTGTCAAGGAAGGGTTCATGTTTGTTACACTCAGATGACCTATGTGACACAGTTACCCAAGCCATGGATGGGAGGTGACAGTGCAAACTGCTTACTTTGACATGGACAAACATTGTGATTGCATAACCCATGTGGCCATTATAGATATGACATTCCCGAGTATGTATCACACCAAATGTTACCATAGGGGTAGCACACCACTGCAGTGACACAACCCACCTATTCCACATAGGGGAATCCACCTCAAGTGGTTGACCCATAACTAGGGGTGTAACGTATTTTTCCATGTTTGGGTCTCTATTATGTGTGATGTACACTTCTGAGGTGTATGCAACAGCCATTAACCTATGTCTGACCATGTCTGCAGATGACTGCATGCTGTGTGCCATCACAGGATTCCCTAGTGATGTGGACATCTGCCTAGGAGGGTCTCACACAGATACATGACTGTTGCCAGACAGATGGCCTCAGGCTGCATACCAGCTCATGCAGTGTCAACTCCTTTTGGAGTCAGTCGTGAGGGAGCTGTGGAGATAGGTCTGTGGCAACATGACATTTCAAGACAATTGTGCTTCCATTGTAAGGTAAACCATCTACATGGCCCATGTCATACATAAGGGTATGTCATAAAGGGACATGGGGTATCAACAACCCCATACCCCCCCCAATGAGGCACATTATTGTGCATAATTCCCTGTTCATCATTCACATTACACAGCACATGCAGCAGGTGGGGACATCACAGAAGTACCCCACCATGGAATACCGGGGCATCACACATCTACCATACACCAATAGGCTATAAGGCCAGCCATCTGCCCGGTGTCATACATACTCCTCAGGGGTGACCTCAGTGTGGCATGCAAGGCAGTCACAGACTACACATTGCTGGAACTGCTGCACAAGTGCAACTCATGCTCCACACTGCTAACACAAACACACCATCAACCTGACGTGTGACATGAACTGGGCATGTTGGCAGCTCAGATGTGCATCCCACACAATCACCCTGCAGTGGAATGGGCACCCTGTCCACATCAGGCAGGGTAGCTATTTATACCTTTGCAGCCATAACCTGGATAACTGGATGGGTGACTGCACATACACCCTTGGGATACGACCTGTACCCCTGTTGGACTGGGACATCAGGTGCTACCCTGCATACACATGGGCTAACATCTGGCCTAGGCTTATAGCTGCTTAGGGCACATAGCCTAGTATCCTCATATAGTACCAGGAATACCAGATATGCCTCAGTGGTGTGACAGACTGTGTTGGTATGTGTCCACACCCATCATTGCTATCAACTGTTGGGTGTCCCCTATGGGCAACGTTACAGTACCATATCATTCAGCCTACATCCAACAAATAGGTGAGTGGTACTACAAGGGCATGTGGACATTACACAACATCTGTGCTACACAATAACTGAGAGCAGTGCATATGTGGTGTAGGGTGTCCTCCTCATAGGTGTCTGACTTCTGCAGTACCCATATGTTTTCAGAATGTGTACATGTACCTGATAGATGTAGACCCCCTGCCAGACAAATGTGGATTTCCAGACACCAGTTGGACAATACATGATGGCTGTCCCCAGAGTCTGGGTAATGTGCCTGTGACATGCCAGATCCCTGGGAACACAGTAATGGTACATTAATATCTGGTACTGTATTCATTACCTTACATTGTATGTTCAATGTGTGCACACTGCTGCTGAGGCAGAGCCAGTGTCCCCCCATTACTAGTCCCTTTAACCTGCTATCCTGCTGCAGGGAGTTACCAGGTATGCTAGCCATAGGTGTCAGGTAATCAGATACAGGTGTGGAGTACACCATGACCTAACCAAAATGCATCTGGAACAGTCAGCAACACCTGGACAGTCTTTGACCTAAGCCTGTATGACACTCACAGACTGAGAGTGGCTCACTGACAGTACATTATGTGATATGCCAACCGTATCCCCCAGTACTTTCTGTCAGTATTGTACAACAGACAATCCAGTAGCAGTCATATGTGAGCTGACCATTGCTGGGGTGACTCAGGGGCCAGAGCTGTGATCTATGTCACTGCAGACATAGCCATAAGGGATGGATGTAGGTGCTGGACAGCAAACTAACAGCAACATGTCAGTCTAAGAAATGTTGCTCAGACCTACTGTTTAAAATCCTGGCTCCCATGACTGCATCCCCTAATCTGCATGTCATTGCATGCTTAATTCTATGACATACATGGTATATTGCTGTACTCCTTTGGGAGAAGAGTTCCAGTTGTAGTCTCCTAGAAAATCACAGTTTGTCTTCATGAAGAAAGTGAGAGAGCTGTTTATCATAGGCACCAGCTTGACATTTGTAGGTAATACTCATGAAGAGGTAATTGCCTGTGCACCAATCTGTCACTCCCACTTGTTAATTGCATCCAGAACAGCTGGGTTGCATTGCCATTAGCCAATGGCATGGGAACACAGTCCTATAATTAAGGCATTCATATAGGCCTTGGCCCTTTTCCTGCCCTGTGAGGAAAACATTATCGAGGTGTGGGAGCTACAGCATCACACAGGGTATGTAGAAATACTGTTCACTGTTTGGACTGATGTGTTATATCTACAGTTTTGCATGCTATGTTAGGCAATTGTTAACAGAGTGTGTGTGTCTGTGACAGGTTAGTGTTTAACAATGTGTGTTGAGCTCAGTAAGGAGAGAGGCAGATGTGGGTGTCATACATCCTTTTTATCTGAATGCGCATGCTGCTGTGGTTGATACTGGTGTATGTTTGTAGGGGGAGACTGTGATAAATGTCCTTGTTACCTGAACATTCTCCTCCAACCCTTTATGTATGGGCATTGTGTGAATGTTCCGTTCTAGGTGTTTGGGAGGTATGGTAGGCCTGTAGCATGTATCTGCACATACAGCTGCATGTGCAGCAGGCAGCAGCTGCTGCATTTTGGCCAGGAGTCAAACTGGGGATTGTGAAGACATTGGAGGACAGCAAGCTGCATATGTCATAGAGGGAGCAGTGTCAGCTCTTGTATCACAGCATGGTCAGGGTGAGGGTACCTTTTACACTCCAGGTGAGGCATGTGCCTCCGGTATATATGTTAAGTAGCAGTACCATCCAGAGAGTTGTAGGGAGGTTTAGGACACGTATTGATATGCGTGACATGTGTCCCACCCTCCAGGCCTTTGACTGGCTTACAGTGGGTGGCAGTGACTGTGGTAGCAGCAAGCAGTTCTGCTGGACATTGCAGGGCTCAGTTGTTTTAGGTTGTATTGTCAAGCTTATAGTTGTCATGCAACAGACTGGACTGTGGGACCGAACTGTGAGTGTCCAGATGCCAGACATGCTAGGAATGTTACAGATAGAACTACTGAGTAATTATTATGGGAGGTGTATTTGCACAACACATGTACATGCATATAGTGTGTTACACAGGACTGGCATTAGCATGAACATGTGTGTTTGGATGGCTATGATGATTGACACTGACCTGTCTGTCCTGCTTTTGTAAAATCAATCTACACTGCCTTCCCAGTACATCAGCACACAGAATAGCTTTGATGACAACCATGCCATTTATAGGTGACAGAACTGTCGAAATTCTGCAACAGTCTGTGCAGTTGTCAGCTGTACATGATATCATAGGACTTCTGTCAATTGGCTATGTACTGGTTTGATGTCTACATCACAGGTCCAAGTACGTTGTCATTTATCACATTATATGTAGAAGTAGTGTCACTGGTACTCAGGATATCTTCATAACAACAGCAGTCATTCCCCAGAGTTGAGTTGGCCTACTGGTGTATTACAGTAAACTGTAGTTCAGAGTGTCCTGGGTTCAATATATGGCAGTGGTGTGTTTTTTCCCTACTGTTACATGACTGTACTGTATGATATATTTTGATAATAAAAGTAGTTCACCAGAGCTGAGTTGGCCTATTGGTGTGTTGTTCTGACTATTGTTCAGAAGGTCCTGGGTTCAATACTGTACTGCATGATATATTTAGAACACAATAGTAATTCCCCAGAGCTGAATTGGCTTAGTGGTGCTTGGCTCTGACTGTAGTGCAGAGGATTCTGGGTTTGAGACTTGCCAGTCATAGCTATTTTGCTGCTGGGAAGAACAGTGTCTGAATCAGATATGGTGATTAAAGCAGTTTTAAGTGGGTTTGCACAGGTTTCCACAATGCACCGTGATGCCAAGCGGCAGTTAGCTTCACTTAGTGTCACTTATCCCCATTTAAACTTGCTCTATTTCCAAAGAAAGAAAAGAAAAATGAGGTGATAGGAAAGTGGTGAAATGGGGGCAAGCAGGGGGAAAAACAATATGAAAGGCAGATAGGGATGTGCAGAATGGGTGTAGGAAAGGAACATAGCTCTCCATTTCTTGGGCAGTAACAGCTGTGCACGATGTGGACAATTTGGAATTTGGAGTCTCACATCCCACAAGGAGGTGTTTGGGCAACATAACTTTGTTGATCGATGGATGAGATAACTGATTAATGGCAGTGTATGTGGGGACAAAATGGAGAGCTATGTATGGAACAAATGTTTTTGGGAGGACCAATCCCCTTTTTTTGCTTTTAAGGTGAAAGTGGGATGTTGGGGAAGGGTTTTAGGTATGTTTGGGGAGGTAAGCTGGGTAGGAGAGGTTGCTTTTGCAGACAGACAAGGCAGCAGACAGGGGTGGTGTATGACACATGAGGGGGGTAAACACCTTGGACGGGGAGAGTGGTTGGGAATCGGAGGACCAAGTGCTCCCAGATGGCAACAGTGGGACTGAGATCCCCACACATGGGCAATCACCACTGCCCCTTCACAGCCCTGACAGTGGCTGTGCTGGGGTCTGGGTGCCTGGGCCAGCCTGCCCCTCTAGGTGCACCAGTCTACCCTTGAGCTGGCATAATCTATCATCCAAGTCACGTTGGATGACCCAGCACACCATACCCAAAACTTGATTCCAGGTGACAGTGTCCTGTCCACACCCACACCTAGAGGGTGGGCCCCATCGCCTGAGGCAGTTCCACCCAAGAGTGGTGCAGGACCTGAAGAAGGAGCAGCTCCAGGATGGGTCCCAGACATGCTGGGATCAGGTGCCACTGCCAGATAAGTTGGGATAGGTGGGTCACCTGGAACCAGCCTACCCAATTGTGTTATGGTGCTGAGGTCAGTCAAGGTGTATTGGTTAGTCATGAGCAAAATATTTCAATGTTAGTTATAATAGCATGCATGGGTGTTCCAATTACCCTAGAACAATAGAATTGCATAGCATACAGAATACAGGCATAAATGGAATAACACTCATTATTTTAACAGCATGCCAGTAACAGTTACGGCAAAAGGCCAACAATGGTGGAATTTCAACAAGATATGTTCGTATGCAACCATTGAAATATATAACCATACAATACAACAGAAGGCCCAACATTCAGTTTTGAAAACAACATATATTGAAATGAAAACATACCCGTAGTATAAGAATAATAATTAGTGATGCAGATAAGCGGTGGGGAGAGAAATAATTTCATTAACAACTGTATAGGCTATATTTTTACAACAGTACTGCTGAATACTCTACAGGTCTGCCGTTACTTTACATCTACATGTGCCCTATAGCTTTTGTAGCATGTACATACCTCTCAAGCTGTTAGCATGGCATGGTATGGGCCAAGGTGTAAGAACTATAGGTACATAACTATAGGGGACTTGTACATGTCAGGGTAACATATATGATTAACAAGATGTACCCTGCACTGATGTTGTGTGTGCATGCTACTGGCATACTTCAACTGGATTTTTATTTGTGTCCAAGGTTATTGGCAACAGTGATCACTATCCGTGACAGCATGGACTATATAACTATCCTGCTGTCATTCATAGTTATGGTAGACATTAGTACACCCTTCATACGGCTACTACAGACATTTCTTTACCTGTATGCCCTGTGTGGGGAATATCTGTTACCAGTATGTGACTGTTACAATAAATGGTCAGTACTACTTGTCTGTTACTGTAAATAAATCTTACAACTGGTTCCTGGATTCAAACCATGGTCTGTGTGCGGAAAAATAACAACATATGTATTGCTTATCACAGTGAGCTACTGGCCACTGCTGTGTGCTGGTTGACTGATACATTCCTAGAGCTCACCTGCTAACATAGTCTGACCTGGTAATATCAATAGAGTGTCACAGCAGACAGCAGTGACAGCTGAACATACATCCATGAGATCCACGCATGACAGGGATAGTAGGTGAACTGTGTTTTAATACTTGGAATGCAGGTGTAGACAATTAACCCCTAGTGGATTTGTGTATGTGTGATCTGTACAGACCATATACATTTGCAAATGTTATATTTGCAATCTACAGCTACTACGGTGTCATACTCGCCTCCATCAGCATACCTATGTTCAGGAATGCATATAGCTGAAATGCAAAGGTTAACACCAGTCAATCCTGATGGGAAAACACTATAATACCTCTACACATTATTATTCAAGGTTTACATGTTAGTGCCTAACATATATCAAATTGCATTCTACATTATAGTACAGCTTCACATGTACACTTTAGCATAACAGTTCTTTTGCAGCCAAACTTCAGTCACTTCATGGTGTTATACCCATATTTGCTTTGCAACACCTGTTTACTTGGACATCTTAAACAACAGAACAGATTACACAGAACGACTGGCAGAAGACAGCTTTATTGAGACATAGTCATTGGTATACATTCGACAAACTTTATTGTACTCCAGTTTAAATAATGCATGCATTGATGATGTGCTGTTATTACAGAACCTATGCAAAACTAACACTTTTACCTTCACAATTATGACTACAGTTGTACTGTCTTTCCTGTAGATCATGAATGGATGTAATTTATTCCCTTCACATTTAGAATGCCATTGTACTTTATTACCAGATCATTAGTAATAATACCGTATACAATGTCATTCTTGCACATTATTACTGTTATTGCAGTACACTCAGAACAGAATATACCTACTGGCAGTTACTACTGTACTCTATCTTATTAATATTACTATATATTGCAAGATATATCTGTATTCACCACACTCTTGGTGCATCCTTGCTAGGTGCCCCGCGTGGGCCTCCAAGTTGCGAGTCCTCTTCACTGCAATTGTGGGAAGGAGAATACACCATTATGCATACCTGTTTCTCACATATTCATGCTAGAATTTTGTACAGCAATGGTTCCTATACTTGCAAACTTCTGGGGCATTCCCATCCCATGCATCTTGGATCCATTGAGCCAAAAGCACCCCCTTCCTCAGCTTCAGGTCATCATAATGATGATGCACCTGCTCATCAGTGCGGGGGATTCCAGTGGCATTGGTGAGGTCACATGCCAGACAGTCCCAGGCCTAAGACTTATATTCAGAGCCCTGGTACTGGCCCTGCAGCAGTCTGTTGTCATGGTCTTTAATGAGAAGCCCAACCATGATCTTGGACTCCAACATGCCTCAGTGCTGCACCTGAAAGTGCGCTCGCTCTCCAACTCCAGCCATAGCTCCTGCAGTGATACAACTCTCTAACAGGTTCTGGCTGTATTCCCATCTAAGCAGCTTAAATAAGGCTATTTTCCCACCCTTTGCCACCACTGGACCATTTTTTAAAATGCTAAGCAAAGCTTATCACTGTGCAAACTCGCTAAGCTGAGTGCTTTAAGCTAAGTGCTTAAAGTGGCAAATGCTTAGCAATGCTTAGCGGTGCAAAAATCCACTTATCTCTGACTGCTTGGAATGGGACTGCTTAGCAATGCTTAACTCATTAACCCTGAGTACCATTCCCTGGCGCCTCTGTGCTTAATACCGAGTATGCTATGACATGATAGAAATTTCTTCATGTTAACCCAGAGTGCCTTCCTGCAGCGCAAGTAAGTTTACAGCCCCTAATTTCAAGCTATTGGTAAAATATATTTACCTTCTCAACTTAGAATTTAGAGTGGAATTACCTGATGGTCCTATTGGACTTTTTTGTTAAATTCGGCTTTGAATGCTCCCTGTCTTTTCTCCAGATTACAGCAAAGCCAGCTCCGTATGCATTTCCTCAATCAAGCGGTGGCAGCCAATCGGATTCTTACAATCCGAGCCACCACTTGCATAACTGATGTGCTGTGGTCGTTTTTTTTTCTTTTTCAGGATTGTCCTGCTGTTAAAGCTAGTGCCAGTAGTGCACTGAGTTACAGGATTGTATTTGCGTTAGGTCTACGGGGTGGTATGCTGAAATATAAAATGTCAGCCTGAGGTTACTGATAGCTTCCAGACTTAGATATGGCAGCCGTGTTTTACTATGACAAGTGCAGTTGAACATACGAAGCTTGTGTTGCCATCAGGGCTGCAAGTAAAATCCTACTTTTATGATTTTTGCCAATAGTTACAGATTGTGGACTTGCTGACTTGACTGTTTTAGAAAAGTGGAGCCCATTTAGAGCAAAGCATTTAACCAAGTTCAGTGTCTGTACACTTTGCTATGAAATGTAAACATTTTCAAGATCTCCTATGAATTTTAAATGCCAGTAGAGGTAGGTAAGTGATAAAAGAAAGTGTTGTGCGTTAAGTCTGAAATACAAAATTATGCCTTTAGTACCTGCAATCCCTATTTGACAGGATATTCTGTTGAGAATTGTGGATGAAGTAGCTATGTTTCGTCGTCGTGGCTATGTTTTAAAATGCTTATGGCTTCCATGATGGTAGGTAACATAATGATCTTGCAACTGTAGTTTGTGATATGTATGCTGTATAAAAGTGGCAAACACCCTGCCTGTTCTGTAATGTGTTGTTTATGCGTATGTTATGTGCAGCAGTTTAAATTGTTTAATGCGACCATGTGCTCGAGAAAGAAGTTATGAACTTGTGCAGATGTTGTTGCAATGTAATTAAAAAAAGAGGCAACGTGTTGAAGTATTTTGCTTTTGATGGAGGTAGGGTATTTTTCAAATAACTTATTTCTAGATTGTATAGTTTTGTTGTCGCTGTTGCTTTTTCGTTACTGCTGTCATGCACATAGGATAGTTGATTTTTTTGTGTAAATTGAGAAACTGCGATTTTAAGTATGTTGCAAAATTGACAGTAAAGGAATATAGGTGAAAGTCTATGAAGAAAGATTACCCAAAATACCTGGTGGAAGGGTTAATTGTTGAGGTTATAATGAGACAGAAAAAATGTAGTCCAGTAATTAAACTATGTTTTCAAAACATGAGCGGGACTAAAATGAAACACTGTTTGGAAATAATAAGGTTTAGATAGGGCTTAAATATAAAGAAACACTTTCCTGTAGAAGATGTGCACATCATTAGTTTATAGTCAGTAGTTTTTATTTTGTAATTGGATGTCTAAAAAGAAATTTTGGAGCAAATAGACATTAAAATTGTACTATTGAGGGCATTCTGAATACTGCTAGGTAAAATGCTTGTGCAGCATTCTATTTTGGAAAGAATGAAAGGAAGTTAACCGTAAGTGTAAGAGATCATATGCATGCCATTAAAATTAAAAATAGTTGCAAAACATTATTTAGGCATACTGAGAGATGAAAAAGTGGAGGAAGTATGCATTTTTGTTTTTGAAGACTGATGTTGATCAGATAAAAGATTTAGACACTGAACATGAAAGGATGGAAAGGAAATGGCAGAGACGGCTGGATACATACCTTTCACTGGATCTATATGAAAAAGGGAGTATAAAGCTTGAATTAAAAACTAAAAACTTGAGATATGCCCTGCTGAGATTTTAGACCCTTTGCTGTTAACGGACAGTATTTATAGTCATTGCTCCAAGGCATGGAGGGAATTTGCTCCAGCTGCACATAACCACAGCTTCGGCATGATTCATAGAGCAAGGTGCACTTAGGCACAAGCTGCTTACTCAGCTTACAAAAATCTTAGGCAAGTGAAATAATAGTATGATGTAAATGAGGAATGCCTGAAATCCGTGTGACAAAATTATGTGAATGAGGTATTTTCCTGCCGGTTTCTGATTCCTAGCTGCTTTATTATGTCCCTCTGAGCTGTCTTTTTCATTGCAACATCACTGCTGTCCCATAGCTTCTCCACTGTTTGACTGTCTTCACTGTGTTCCATGGTAAATCCAATTCTCAGTAAGGTATAACTGCTGTACTACTTTGACGTAATTACTCTGGTCTTTGTCCTAACAGGCTCTATTACACCTGTACAAGGAATATGATGCATGTTGCAACAGATAATGTGATGCGATTTCCCACCTGCACATTCAGTGTTCATTTATGAATTTTTCATTTTGGTGCTTGTACATACCAGGAAATGTTACTGAACAGTTGTTTCTGGGAAATCTTTCATTCTGGTGCCTGTGCATACATTATATTGAAGGGCACAGGTGGGTGAATGCTTCATTTTGGTGGTTTAATACAGCAAAACTTACAGATGTTTCATTTGGGGAAGCGTTTCATTTTGGACATTGTGCATACCTCAACATTCTACTGAAGGGGTTTTTTGGGTGAACTGGTGGTTGCACATACTAGGAAATGTTACTGAAGGCTTGTTTGTGGAAACGTTTCATTTCAGGTGGATGTATACCAGGACATAATTATGAGGATGTTGCTTGGGGAAATAATTCATTGTGTATCAGGGATGTGCTTGTGCATACATGGTCTCACTGCTAAAGTGACTGCTGGACCAGTTTGTGTCATTTTGATGCCTGTGCATACAGAATGCAAACAACTGGAGGGGTTACTGGGGACATATAGAAAGTCAGTCTGCAAATTACATTGGGTTACATCACTTCTGCTTGTATTGTTCTATTTGTGGTTATACTGTCTGAATGAGATAAAGGTTATCACTCGCTTGCAAAGTTATTTATAAAGTGACTACTGACAGGATGGAGCTACCATATTTTTTGTTTATTTCTCCTGGCTTTATCAGTCATGTGTGGAATTTAGGTGGGAGGAAGGCCTCAGTAATACCTAAGTGTTATACTATTTGACTGACTCAGATCTTCTCCTTAATGATGATAATGAGTCTGTGTTACATAACAGCTGCACAAGGTAATATAATGAATGCCTACTCAACAGGTTATGTGCAGCAAATATTACCTGTGTCTCAGCATGCATACCTTTGCAGTAATGAAAGGAAGGTCATTATCACATAGCAATAGGTGCAGTTACAATATAGCAGTGAGTCATTATTACTTTTCTGGGAAAAGTCTCAGCTGCTGTCAGTGTTATTCATATAAGAAACTCATTATCACTTTAATGAATGCACAAGTCAGGTTGTATTTTTTCTCTGCTTTGCAACCCCCTCCCCCTCATTCTTTATTGACTGCCTACCCTCCTAAACCCCTGATTTTTTTCTTGCTGTATATATGCATTATATGTATATATATATATATATATATATATATATATATATATATATATATATATATATATATATATGTGTGTGTGTGTGTGTGTGTGTGTGTGTGTGTGTATATGGATATACATGTATGTACATTGGTCACATGTATATCTATATATATATATATATATCTATATATATATATATATATCTATATATATATATATATATATATATATATATATATTTATATATATAATTTTGGTGGTTGTGCATATCTCAACATTTTCCTGAAGGGGTCATTTGGGTGAATGTTTCATTTAGGGACATGTGTATAACATGTAGTAATGAAGATGTCGGTAGGGGAAATAATTCATTTGTGTACCAGGGAAGTGCTTGTGCATACATGGTCAGACTGCTGAAGATTGTACTACAGATACAGTGTGACAAGTGTAGGTTATCTATAGCTCAGGTTTCAGCAATGATTATTATAATTTTTTGTTTATGTATCCAGCTTTCAAGAATAATTTATTATCTGTTAACAATATACACATACTACATTGAGGAAAACTGATGGGTCTTATTGTAACCAGAGTGATGGTCAGATGCGATAACTGGAATTATTACTTTTGTAACTAATTCTAACATGGATTAACCAGATAAGTTTGCCATTTCTGCTTGTATTACTGTACTTCTGCTTATACTCAGTAGTTGGGCATATTTCCACGCTTTGTCAGGCATGGGTGGAAATTAGGTGGTAGGAGGAAGGGCTCAATAACATCCAAGTGTTATACTATTTTGACTGAATTATAACAGCATTGTTATTTTGTGTGGTCTGATATAATTCCTCGACAGATATGGAAAACAGCAAACAGTCAATGGGCAGCTCACAAGGCCAGATGTTTACAGAATTGGTTCATGCATGGCTTGATGCACAAGGTCGGCGTTCACCTAACTGAGGAGGGTATTGCATCATTCTTGACTGACCTCCACAATGGTGTGAGGAGAGCTATGCAGGATTGGTAACATGCAGCGTGTGAGAAGAATGGAAAACACCCATGACCAAGTAGGACCAGTATGGTAAGTAAAACTCTCTTATGAAATGTGTTCTGTAAAATATATTATTCTGAGTTTGTGCACATATGAAAGTTTGTTTTGGACTTAGGTTATGGAAATTATGATTGTTTTTCATATTTTGGTAAATAACTTTGCAAGGGAACATCTGAATGTGCTAAGGAATACCTCATTTTGAAGACAGTATTGATAGTTCCAACATGGGAAAAGAATGGTGCCTGTATGTTGGACACATGTGCAGATATCAAAGTTTGTTTGGGATTTAGGTTATGGAAATTATGATTTTTTTCATATTTTGGTAAATAATTTTGCAAGGGAACATCTGAATATGCCAAGTAATATCTCATTTTGAAGAAAGTATTGCTGTTTTCAACATGGTAAAATAATTGTGCCTGTATGTTTGACACATGTGAAGACAGCAAAGTTTTTTTGGGACTTACTGTTATGGAAATTATGATTTGTTTTTCATATTTTGGTAAATAACTTTGCAAGGGAGCATCTGAATGTGCCAAGTAATGTCTCATTTTGAAGACAGTATTATCGGTTCCAACATGGTAAAAGAATTGTGCCTGTATGTTTGACACATGTGCAGATATGAAAGTTTGTTTCGGACCTAGGTTATGGAAATTATGATTTTTTTCATATTTTGGTAAATAACTTTGCAAGGGAGCATCTGAATGTGCTGAGTAATACCTCATTTTGAAAAGATTATTTATAGTTCTAACATGGTAAAAGAATGGTACCTGTATGTTGTACTCATAGGCAGATATCAAAGTTTGTTTCGGACTTAGGTTATGGAAATTATGATTTTTTTTTCATATTTTGGTAAATAACTTTGCAAGGGAACATCTCATTGTGTGAAGTAATACCTCATTTTGAAGACAGTGTTACTCCTTACAGCATGGTAAAAGAACTGTGTCTAGGCACTGTACACATGTACAGATGTCACAGTTTGTTTAGTCTTGTACGATTATGAAAATTATACGTTTACAATACTTCTCATTATTATGCCCATATCTTTGCGAGGGAGCATGGTAATCACACAAATGATGCGTCATTTTGAAGCTGACATTCAGATGCACAACTTCTACACTGATATGTAGGCTCTGTCTGTTACAGGTGATGAGATATTATGCTTTGTTTATTTATCAATTATGAGAAATAATATACTAATCATATTTCTGTGAATATCTCATAAAGGGAGCATCACACAGTAATGGTTAAGGTATCATTTTAAAGCTGACATTCATACTAACAAATTAAATTCAAATTGTATGGGTCTGCATAGTACATAGACCAAGATATTGTGCTTTGCTTTTCCAAAAAGGTAAAAAATATGCACAATATCAGCATTCCTTGCCAAATATTTAATAATGACTTTGATATGCACTATCAACATTTAAACTGTTGGAAAGGTCAGTATCTGCTGAATAACTTTCACATTTACATTTTTAGTGTAGCTCTTAATAGTTAAAGAGTTATGAACATTTGTTTTCTGTATAGTATTACAAATGGATTTTCTGAAAATGAGCTCAGGCTGCATTGTTGTTCCTATGGTGGAATTAAGCAGGCAGCTTTTTCTGAGCTGCTCCGGAGTGAATGAGTTAAATTGGCTCAGCGGAGCTAAGCATTGCTGAGTTTTGCAAAGACAGTTCCTATTTAGGCATTGCTTAGCTTGGCGTAGCAGTGCTACAAGATTTAGGTAAGGGCAAACAAGATTTTTAAATAATAACAAAAATATATTGATACTTTAATATTATGTGTATGTATTTTACTTTACATGACCTCACCCTATGTACTTTAATTACATTATCTTGGTGTGTGACTAAACTGTATTGGATACTTGTGTTTAACTGAAAGTTTTCACCTCATATCTCTACTGACACTGGGATTTTAGACCAGCTGCACTAACTTGGTTGACAAATATCAATAACTATGTAAAAAAAATAGAAATAGAAATAGAACTGCTTTCCAGTGTAAAAGCTGAGTGGCCTGTCCTGGTATTCGAATCAGCATCTACTGCACATGAAACCATGACTCTAACCATTCATCTAACTTAGCTGTGAAAATTTCAGCTGTACATTCTATACTATATAGCTTTTCATTACATTTAAGCACTGCTGAGCAATGTGCTGTGTCACACAAACCCACTCTGCTATGCTTAAACTTGACATACAAAAAAAAAAAAACATAAAATGAAAACTCGCATTTGCACATTTCATTTCTGTGCTGTATGGCACTCTGATGTACAGGGGGTGTGGTACAGACACTGTAACACACCCCTTACAGTTACATTTTCATACTGGTCAAGAACACTCTTTATGTAACATTTTAGTGCTGTACGGCACTTTGAAAGTGCAGGGAGTGTGTTATGGACACTGTAATACACCCACTGTGTGACATACATAAATATAATTATGAATAAGTGTCTGATGACACTTTCATTGCATCTTTTTGTGCCGTATGGCACTTTGACAGTGCAAGGGGTGTGTTACACATCTGCAGGCACTGTAACACACCCCCTAGCTCTGATTCAGTAATGGTGTACACAGCTCTCCCTCAGTAGTGCGCCTTCATGAATATGCAAGGCGCACTGCTGAGGGGGAGCTGCAGACACAGACACTGTTCACTCCATGTAGGACTTACACTATTCCTACAATGAGTTTATTAAATCTTGGGTTTTTTTCTTAGTTTCATTGATGATTGCTCCAAATACACCACATTGTACCTGTTGCACAACAAGGATGAAGTGCCAGTGAAGTTAAAACAGTAAATAGCTCAAGTAAATAATAAATTTGGCAGAATGCCCTGAGTGCTACATACAGACAATGGGTCTTAATATATAAGTGGCACAACACCAGCCATTCTCAGAAAATATGGAATTATGTTCCAGACCACTGTATCATATAACCCAAAACAAAATGGGGATACAGAAAGAGTGAATCAGACTCTGTGTGAGAGGGGAAGGAGCATGCTTTTCGATGCTGATATACCAACCACAAACTGGGGAGAGGCTATCATGATTGCATGCTATCTCCAAAATTGCTTGCCAGGAAAAACAACAGAGAAAACTTCATATGAACTATTGAGCAGAAAGAAACCAGGTTTGAGATGCATCATTATTTTTGGAAATAAAACTTATGTGCATATGCCAAAGGAAAAATGTACAGCATGGGATCCATGTTCAAAGGAAGGTCCACTTGCGAGTTACAGTGAGTCTCAAAAAGGATACAGAATTCTACATCCAAGTTAACAGTCAGCAGAAGTGTGATTGTTAAAAGTTTTGTGTGTTCAAAGTTTCAGCAACTGACGCTAACTGTTCATTCTGAGGAAAAATCCACATTCGTGTCACAAAAAAACAAGAACAAAGCTACACAGAAATAGAAATTATTGCAGAAAAGTCAAAACCTGATAAAGAAGGCGATGAACCATAAATGACTTCAGTCAGAAAATCAACAGGAAGTAATAAAGCAATGTAGGTATTCCACCTAAACATTTCTCTTATATGGCTCGCACAGCAGTTCAGGCTGAGCCAAGGTCATAGGAAGAGATATAAAAACTGCCACCACATGAGAAGTAAATGTGGATTACAGCTGCTGATGAAGAGATGACATTATTCAATGAACTCTGGACATGGACACTTTCAGAGCTACCTCAAGGTAAACGTGTAATCAGATGTAAATGGGTTTTTAAAGCAAAATGTGTCTCAAGGGAAAATCTGTAGGTACAAGGCAAGGTTAGCTGCAAAAGGATACTTACAAAAATTTGGTGAAGACAATGATGCTACTTTTTCTCCAGTTGCCAATGTACTTTCAGAACAATGATAACAGTGGTGGCTTTACAGAAAATGATTGTGAAACATCATAATATAAAGACAACTTTTCTTAATGGAGATATAGAAGAGGAAATATACATGTTACATCCAGAAGGATGTGAAAAGTGGAGAAGAGCATTTTGTTTACAAACTGCAAAATCCCTGTATGGTCTTAAACAAGCGACTTAAGTGTGGAACTCAAAAGTAAACAAAGTTCTGCTAGATGAAGGATTCATATGAAGCAAAGCCAATCCATGCCTATACACTAAACATATAGATGCTGAATGGATGTATCTGTTAGTCTATGTGGATGACTTGATTGTTGCTTACAAAAGGAATGACAAAATTGCAAAATTAATAACAGTACTCAGTCAGCACAGTGAGACTAAAGACCTTGGTGAGGCGACATACTACCTAGGAATTAACATACATCATGAGGAGGACGGCAGTTTTCTGTTGAAGAGTGCAAAAATTGATTCAATTCTTCAACAGATCTTTTCCCATCTAATAAGCAGTAGGGCCACTTCTGTACACTGCAACCACTACATGTCCGGACATTGCAGCAGCCAAGTAGCTCCTCTGCAGGTGTGTAAGTAAACCATGTCAAAGAGACTGAAATTCAAAAAAAAAGGTTATGAGGCATCTCAAACACACAGAAGGTTTGAATTTAAAGTTGTCAGAAATTGGTGACTTAAACCTCACAGGATATGTGGACTCTGATTGTGACCTCAACACATGCAAATCTACAAGTGGTTACTTGTTCAAATTAGGAAACAGTCCTATATCCTGGTCCATCAAGAAACAGATCTCAGTGGCGTTGTCTTCTACAGAGGTAGAATATATTTCTGCTGCTTATGCCAGGCAAGAAGCCATTTAGTTGTGACAGTTACTTGAAGATCATAGAGAACTAGTGTTCCAGCCTATGGTCTTATATGAGGACAATCAGAGATGCATAAAGCTTGTAACCAGTGAGAAGATCAATGCAAGAACCAAGCATATTGATGTTAGACACCATTACATTCTTGGCTTGTTTGAACAAAAAGTTAGTGCGCTTTCCTACTGAGAAACTGATAAAATGATTACTGATGCTATGACAAAGCCCCTCACAGTAAACAAGTTCATAGATTTTAGATCACAAATGGGGTGACTTATGTGGCAGTTGCTGAGTGGTGGTGTTAGAAGTATATGTAGCAACAACTACTGTGTGTGTGCATAATATATTTCATTTATGTGTAATAATATGTTTAACATGCATTATCCACTGGACACTGCAATTTCTCTGCCTCTGGAATACCAAGCATGCATCCTGTTGCAGCTGTCTGCCATGGCTGCTGTCTCTAGGATCCTGAAGGGAGATGAATATTTTTTTCCCACAATCTCACACTAGGTTATTCCAGCTGTGGCCTTGATGTTATGTGTTTTTTCTGTGCCCATGGTAGATTTGCTGCTGCCATATTCCCCTCTGAAGCAGAATTGCAATTCAGCCATGTATATTCACAGGGAAATGCTTAAATCTTCATGGAAAAAGAAGTTTCCTGTGTCTTGGCTAAATAAATTCCATGACAATTCTAATTATTACCTTGTACAATATGTTTGTAGACTTGTCAGTCTCTAATGATTGGAGTCTGTAGAATGGCCTTCATTATTAAATGGGATTAGACTAGCCTTTTTCTAGATTTCAGCGTTGCTGTCAGTTTTTAATAATCTATTTAAAAGTACATAAGGGGGTATGGTAGTCTATTTAAAAGTACATAAGGGGGTATGGTAGTCTATTTAAAAGTACATAAGGGGGTATGGTAGTCTATTTAAAAGTACATAAGGGGGTATGGTAGTCTATTTAAAAGTACATAAGGGGGTATGGTAGTCTATTTAAAAGTACATAAGGGGTATGGTAGTCTATTTAAAAGTACATAAGGGGTATGGTAGTCTATTTAAAAGTACATAAGGGGGTATGGTAGTCTATTTAAAAGTACATAAGGGGGTATGGTAGTCTATTTAAAAGTACATAAGGGGGTATGGTAGTCTATTTCTGACTGCACAACGTATTGTACCTGACATTGCATCTAATCAAATTAAACTTGTGTTTCTGACCATAATGATGATAGATGTGACCATTTCAGATGTAATTAAGTTTTTTTCCACATCTGTATACTAATATATTAGCTATATCTGCTATTATGGTGACACCAATTATTTTGCCAAACATTCTTATTTGTTCCCTTTCACATTTTGAATGAGGTTGCAGAAGACTTTATTTTTGTCCATTGTCCTGATGGGAAATTTCACATGGCAAGAAGTTTTGCTTCTTTTGAGTATTAAAGTATGTTCTTTTTAACTTTATTTGAATTTGCCCTTGTTGTATTTGGTGGATAAATTTGGATTTGTACTTTCATTTCTTTTATTTTGTTTCGACAAATATGTTGATTTTGTATCACCACCATTCAAGCTTATAATAGAATTTTCAGCAATATGACTCACATAGATAAATATGGCAATGCAGTTGTTTAAAGTGTTCTTCTTCATCAGATGCTACCAGACTGTTTTTTTTTTCCTCTGGAAAGAGCATATTAGTTTTGCTAAGTTTTATATTAGCTGCAGCTGGGATCTGACATTCTGAACAGTTATCCTTCTTCCTTATCTTTTACATTGTCCTGCAGACTGTTGGGGCTTCAGGTTGGGATACCAAATCAGTGCTTCACAGGTTTCTTTGTCTTTTCTTCCAAAACAGCTAGAGAACATGGGGAGTAATAAGGTTAGTGCTCCGACATTAGTTCTGTTGGGGGAAGAGGGGTACTCATTGATAGTTATATGCGTGAACAGCTTTCCCACTAACTTAAGGAAATTCTGCATCTCTGTCTCTTGGACTAATTACTAGTGAGCATCAAGTGATGTAGCTGTTGTCCAACAAGTTGATGTGAAAGAAGGCTGGTGATGGAGAGTTTAGCTGTTCCCTGCATTTTTCATTCTAGGAGAGGACTATGTACAATTAAGATACCTAGTATGGGCTGCATCCTGTACATGTGAGTATGCACAAACAGCAATACAATAAAAACATCAAATGCAGATTATTTGTATGACCCAACTGGTTTTAAATGCAAAGAAACCTGGAGTATTGCAATGGGTGCAGGGAGGAGTATAAGCTTACCTAACAAATAAAATTCTGTTTAACTGCCATTTATTTATTTGTTTATTTTTTTATTTTTACTTGTTAACTGAATAGGTTCAGTGGTAACTATGTTAATAAGAAGATATATATTTATTTATTTTATTTTATTTTATTTTACATTTGTTGACCGGGCTAGTCTAGCTGGATACATGTCCATTTTCAGTAGAGGCCCGGGGAGAAAAGCTCCAAAGAACAGAAGTCAATAGACAAAATATCAGCAGATCAGTAATTATTAATACATTCATAGGCAAAATAAAGCAAGCAAGTAGGTCATACATATTGTTTAAAAGAGGTACAGACTTATGTAGGTGGCCTAACATGGCTACATTGTAGACCTTTAAAGTTTTGGGTTGGGTAGAGGCTTCGGTGGGCCTGGGATGTTTGCTGTTAGTCTGGATTAGAGCAAGGGTTCTTTTCTGAGGACATAAAGCGAATCTTATGTTGATTTACACAATGATTCATTAAAACGTCTTGACGAGCCACATAATAAAAAGTCCCTGTTCCCACAATGTGGTAATTTTTGATTTGGAGGCATGTCAGCCATGATGAGATAAGACCTCGTAATTGGCTAATTTGCATGTCTGAATTGCATTTACTACTGCAACATGATGATCAAACCACTGCTTGTCTAGCCATTTGCATTCTCCCTCACAGTCACTCAAAACACAAAGGAATCCATAAATACATATTCAGTCATACACACACACACACACACACACACACACACACACACACACACACACACACACACCACAATCCCTGAACCTGTCCCTCATACACACACACACACACACACACACACACACACACACACACACACCACAATCCCTGAACCTGTCCCTCATACACACACACACACACACACACACACACACACACACACACACACACACACACACACACACACACACACACCACAATCCCTGAACCTGTCCCCATGGCTTATCTTTCTTCCTGTGGTTCCCTTCCATCCTGTCACCATATTTTAAGGGCCTTTATAGCACATTTGTAGAATCCCTGATGACCAGTGTTTCTGTCCCACTCCCCTGATCTCCATAGTGATATTAGTGTCATTAAGGCACTTTGAGCTTTTGAGTTATCCCTGGTAGCTAGTTGCTATGGCCACCTTTCTTTCCCTGTAAGGATGTTGGTGTCATTAAGGCATTTAAGTATATGTTGTCTTTCATGGTTAGTGGTTTCAACCCCCTACCCTTTTGTGTAGTAGATCCTGGGCTTGAATCCATAGCAGGGCAGAACATGTCTATAATTTAATCTACAATTTTTGTAAAATTTAATAACAAAATGGCAAAATGTGGCACTGCTGAGCTCAGCTCAACCATGGTAAGCACTGCATAAACATGATAATGGCTGCTAATATTTGCTCAGTGTTAAGCTTTGCTAAAACTATGGCTCTGCGAGTTTTCACGCTGCTCAAATCTGCTTAGCTGGTTTGCACAATGCTAAGCGACATGGCATTTTTTTTGAATTTTGCTCAATGAAGTGTAATAGCAGAAAAATTATTAAGCCCAATAAGTAGGAATTCTACATTATTCATTGGAGGTCAATCAGCTGTAGTGATATTGATGCCATTAAGGCACTTAAGTATATGTCATCTCTTATGGTTGGTGTTTTCTCCAAGTTCAGCCATCTATATAGCAATGTCTGTGCCATTAAGGTAATTAATTATATAGTATCCATCAAGGCTAGTTGATTCCCCTCTTCCCACAATCCCCATAGTCATGTCAGTGTCATTAAGGTACTTAAGTATATGGTATCCCTGTTGGCTAGTGGGATCCCCCACCCCTGATCCACATACACAGTAGTGGCAGGTAATTGAACATGGTCTTTTGGGCATGTTCAATACCACAGCTAGATGGGGACACTGACCTATATGGCCAAGGAATTTCTTGAATCAGTATTGGATTATGGTGGTTGCTGAATATTGATGAATTGCATAGAAAAGAAATGTTTAAAGTTGTGATTCTACCATGCTGTGTATATTTGCTTGCTATGATTTTTAAACAGACATTAATAATTCACTTTGTCAACATGGGAAATAAAGCATGAGTAATGAAGGAGCACTTTGCACATTTCTTCAGAAAATAGAAAATTAAACTAGCGTAGGAAGTCATGTTATTTATTTATTTATTTAATAATTTGTTCATCCATTTTGGTCACACGTGGACCAAAGGTAATATAAATAGTAACATTGTTTCCCAGTGAAGCTAAAGAATACAGGATATGGGTATACAATACAGATAAATAGAAAACAAAAGCCACATTACAAAGGACTAAATTGCTACACTGTACTATAATTTACAAAGCTTATGATATATTTAAAGAAATCTGTCCTTGTGTTTACATTAAATGATAATATATGCCCACTGTGTTCATAAGCTTTAATGCGATACTGGGAATACCAACACCAATAATCTAATAGGACACTACAAAAGACAGTTTACCATAATAGTACCCCTAGTTCAGAGATGCTACAATGTAGCATACCTCTTACCTCTAAAACATCTGTGCAAATAGGATAAGTATTTCTTCAGTCTGATTTGAAGCAGTGTGCAGTTCTAATCCTTTCTAAGTTCTCAAGAATCTGATGCCATCAAGGTGGTGATATCTTAGAAAAGCTTTCTCGCATAAAAATGGGCCAAAGGAATTGCTGACATAGAAAAAAGCTCCACAGTCATAAAATCTATGCAGGTAACTGACAAATATGGCTGTTGCTTTTATGGTAAAAGAAATACATTGTTCCAAATGCATTACTTAAAGGTTAACATCTCAGCAAAAAGGGTGTTTTTCACAGAGGTTATCAACCATCTAGCCTTGTCCCAATAACCACAGACACAAGTTCAGTACAACTGTTTAAGATCATAGTATAATATAACAAATAACATTATGCCCATTGAATAACCTTTTTGATAACTTCTATATGACAGTGTCAGTTTTCTCCACAATGAGTCATTGCCAGTTGCTGTACACCCCACCCATACTGGCCTACTGATCAGTTCAGCCTGAGTGCTGTTCCCAGTGTCCACAGCTTCCTTTGTGGTCATATATGCTTATTCTCCCTATGGCACAGAACATTCAACCTGGAGATCCATGCAAAGAAGGCGAAATCCCAAACTATTTTAATTCTAGCTGTCTACTGAACTGATGTCGCCAAACAAAGGCTAATCTTTAAATAGCCTTGTATAATGCCAGGTCTGCTGGATTGGTACAAGGCAAACATGTTTGTTGTGCAAGAATCACTTGCGAAATAAGAGATAATGGAGTTCACCTTTGTTCTGACATCACACTGAATTGATAAATTTTGTTTAGAACAGTTTGGAGTAGTAAAGTACTATATGAGGAAATGCATGAATTCATTGCAAAGCGTATTTTGTTTTTATAATTAGTACACTAACACCAAAATGCTTCCATTGCTTATGGAGTTAGTAAGATATAAAATTCATAGCTGTGCTTAAGTTGTTCCATCACTTTATTGACCATGGTTTCAAAATTATACCTGAAAGAGTTATTCTGATCTATCAAAACTATGAGTTACCAATCATGAGTTAGCAGCACTGATGAATTGTTGAATATATCTTGTATTAGAATTAAAGCTGTATCTTTGGATTGTATTTACAAAGGTCAAAAGGGTAGCTTTGTTTGAAATCAGTACCAGCTTGTATTGTAGTAACTAACAAATCATTTAGCAAATCATATCAAGATAATTCTGTAAGTGTCGCTCTGTTAGCAAAGTTGTCTTAAATGACTTTATGATTCATCAGCATATTGAGTGACATTAATATCAAGCAGATCCAGGGTAAAGTAAATTCTAAGTAAGGAAAAAAAAATTGTCCAGTGACCAACCCTTGAAAGACATTGACTATGAAGTTACCTTTCTCCTTAACTGATAGACCAGGGATGACTGGAAATAGGTGGTTAGAGAGTAAATTAAAAAAACTTCAGAGGACTCGATTACCATATCCTAAATAATTATACTTGCTTACCTAAAAGAAATTAAGAAAAGCAAAATGAGTAACAAAATGAGTCTAGACAAAAGAATACAAAGACATAATGAGTTAAACCTTCTCTCCCAATAAGAAAACTAGAAGAGAATAGATGTAATATGGACATATAAGGTACTTAGGAAATACTTTTTCATAGAATGAGTTGTAATCAAGTGGAACATGATGTCAGTAGAAACTGTGAAACATGTTTTAAAGGTAACTATTAGAATTTCCTGTGATAGGTAGTGGACTGGGCAAAAAGACATGGAAGATCAGCTACATATTATTTATTAAATAAGGGCAGACTAGGCAACAAGTTTTGTCTTTCTTTGCCACCAATAGTTTGCAGTTTAATGTCAGGTAAAAGTGGGTCCTTAATTTGACTCTGCTTGAAAACGTTACAAAATCTCAAACAGACTGGTTATTCAAATAGCTGTTGACTAACCTGAACAGTGTTTAAATTAAAGTGGTGATTGATTGGTTCAGCAATTTGAAGAGATGGGACTATACCATCTCCCCAAATACCTTAAAGAAAAATTGATTAAAAACAAGTTAATAGTATTAAGGGGTAATTCAATAAAGCTTACATGGAGTGAATTTCTATGTAAGAATAGTGGTAAGGCTTGAACACAGAACATGGCTGCCGAGCGATCCAGGAAACAAGGCTCAGGGCATGCACGAGCATCTTGACACTGTGTGGACATGGAGGTGTCCGCATAATGCAAATCACCTCATCTGCAGGTAAAAACAATGCAAATGAGGTGATTTTGCAATCCAGAAAAACCTAAAGGCACCCACGTAGGTGCCGTGTAAGGCTGAAAAATGTACGCGGTGACAAACTGTGTATCAGAAGATCAAAATTAAACAGGGGCTGTAACAGCCCAAATAAAAGGTTGTACAAAGGAAAGTAGGCATGCAAATGGCCAAAACTATGGCTAGTGATATAAAAAAGCAATACAATATATTAAAAAAATTAAACTTTTTTTAAGACATATGCCACGTTTAAGTGATGTGCAGCATTGCACAAACATGCTAATTTGCAAATGAATAAATAAATAAAAACTGAAAAATATATTTAAAGATAGTTTTTTTCCCATTATAGTGGCCAGTATGCAAACTCATACAATGGCAGGTTATAGTGGTTGCTAAGGATATAGGCTTTGGTGTAATGCAGTGTCCAGGATATACGCAATTAGGTGTATGTAAATGAGGCAAGTTTATTAAATAGCAGAATGGGCCACCATGTCCGCAGGTACTAACTGTGTAAGGACTAGAACCATTGTAGTGTAGGCAGAAGAGACAGCTGACATGAAAAGGGGGTGTGTCAGGGTTTGTGTAAGCAGAATGGAGTTCAGCAACCCCTGTTTGTGCTCAACTAAGCACAGCTAAGAGGGGGGGGGTGTATCTGAGGCTGCTAAGCTGGGCTTAGCTGGTTAAAGAAAATCTAAGCATGACAGTGTACAGGGAAGGTTCTCTCTGCTCAGCAATGTTTACACTAGCTCTGTGGGTTTGCACTGAGCAGTGGAAGAAATAAAAAAAGGGGGGGGGGTAGCCTGGGAAAGGCAATCAAGTGTAAATGATTGATAAGCCCTGCTCCACTCACACTGGCCCATTCAAACCCCTCAATGATATACCTAGCAGATGGAATGTACCATAGTCAGCCAATCACACAAGCTGCATCTACAGCACATCAGTATAAAGTACCCATACATCCTTCAATCTGATTTTTTCCACATACTCTGCACCATTGGAGTACACACTTAGGAATTTTAACAGACAAAATGATAGGGGCTGCTGCTGCCTTGCTACATCTATATGCACTACAGGCTGAAGTCAGTGATGATGATGATGCTGACAATAGGCCCAGACTGAGGAGAAGAAGAATGTTTAGGCCCAGGGTAACCTTTCGGGGCTACATAACCTGGAAATAGTGGATAGCTACAGGGTGGACAGGGACATACTACAGGAACTCACCAAGCTCTGCCGGCCCCACCTCAGACCCAGAGCCAACAGAGGAGAACTCATGCCAGTGGAAACAAAGGTATGTATAGCCTTAAGAATACTAGCTACAGGTACATACATACATGCAAATGTTTCAAGCATGGACATTAATGCCCTTCTTGCTTGCCAATATACCAAAACACTTGTTTCCATAATAAATGTCCAGGCTGTTCTTAAAAATATCTAAACTAATACTTGCTTTAATGTAATTTGCTAGTCTGTTCCAAGCATCAGCGACTCTGTTAGAGAACCAATTAGTACACTTCTCATTCCTATAGAATCTTCTACATAGGTTATCTGACGATTCTTTCTTTCCAAAGACCTACTGGGGACATCATGGGTATCTCACAGGCATCTACATCCATGGTACTCCACCAGTTCCTGGATGTCATGCTAACACATGCCAGTGAGCACAATTATTTCCCCAGCACCTCTGAAGAGAGGACCAGCAATATGTGTCTCTTCTGCCATGTAGCACACTACCCAGAGGTACTGGGTGCCATAGACTGCACTCATATGCACATCAAAGCACCACCCGGTGAGGAGGGTAGAGTCTATGTCAACTGCAAGGGATATCACTCCATCAACTGCCAGGTCATTTGCAATGCCCAGGGCATTATCACTAATGTGTGTGCTGACAGCTCTGGCAGTTATCATGACTCCCACATCTGGCATGAATCACAGCTGTACCAGGCATTTGCCAGGGCGAACATCCCATATGGTCATCTAGTGGGGGATGCTGGTTATGCACTGGAACCGTGGATGACACCCATCTGAAACGCACACACACCAACTGAAGAACGCCATAATGAGACACACACACACAAACTAGGAACATTGTAAAGCATGTGTTTGGGCTGCTCAAGTCACGGTTCCACTGCCTTGACATATTTGGTGGAGTCCTGCAGTACTCTCCAGCCACATGTGCACACATGTTCATAGTATCTGCCATGCTACACAATATGATCCTGTGGAAACAGCTGTGGCAGGAACATCACAGGAAAGGGACTCACGGCCCCCCACCATTGCCAAGGTCCCCACAGGCACAGGGGGACTCAGAGGAGGAACCCCCTGAGCCTGTCCCTGTAGGCAGATGTAGGTGTGTCCAGTAAGCCCTGGCCTTGGCAAAGAGGCAACACATAGCACATGTACTGACACCCTAGGGGCCCAGGGACTGAAGCCTCACTCCAACTCACATACACACAGTAAAATGGATGCCAGCCACATCACACAACCTATACATTACCATGTACATCCGACAGAGTCAGCCCTGAAGCACTGTCCTCACAACTGCTACTGGCACAAGGTAAGTCACTCTTCTTAACAGTAAATGAATGGGGTAGTAGACTGTGGTAGCATATGTATGGTATTTCGGCATGTATGCATGGGAATGGAGTGGGTTACCAGGATAGCAGCAGACAATGGACAGCTATGTTGGAGAACAGGAACTCTCTCCCAAATACTTGCTTCCCCACAATATGCAGTAGGCCGTAAGCCAGCAAAATCCACTGTATTATGTGAAGGACTTACAAACAGTGGGGTCATAGGACAAATGCATGGATGTCAATGTTGACATCCCATACATAGCTCTAAACCTCTTACAGCAAGAAATCTGGACAAAGCCATAAAGAAATGTGGGGCAAAGGTCCACAGACAGGGACATGTCTTAAATATTGCTCTTACAAACATAGAAAGTTAATAGAATAACAGGTGTTGCAGTAGCATGAATTCTCTGAAGGGCAAGACGTCTGAAACTCAAATATCTGTCATTACTTTCTAACTTCAGTCTGAAATCATTTCACTATTGTTTGCCACACAACCACAATGTTATGATAAATGGACCCAGAACATGAACCAATCATCTGGACAGTCTGTGAAGATGTATACAGTTGAGCGGTATGCCCCCCCCCCCGCCCCAACATACCTGAGTTCACATACAACTGTAGTAACATTTATGTTTGTAAGGTAATAGCAGCAGACCACACATTCCCAGGGCTGTCACAATCAACTTGATAACTTGCTCCATTTCTACAATATGCAGGGTTCAATGTGCTATGTATGTTTTTGGTTAATAGCATCAGCAAGTAGACAGCACTTACTGGTGGCTGTTGTGGCTTACTGGTCTAAGTATAGTACTGTAGTTCATAGGTTCAAAGGTCGGTACTAGGCTATCGCCCCTAGGACCTATACAAGCCTTGCCATAACAATTCCCTGGATATTTCTTCCAACGATATTTACTTCCCTGCACCCCTGTCTAGCAGGGAGACTGACATTATCCCCGGGGTGAATTTCCTATCTCCCATCCAATTGTCAAGGTTCCTTTTGAAGAGGGCTATTGAGGCACTCTGCTTGACATGTATGGACAGTCTATTCCAGAGTATGGGGAGTCTCTGGGTCAGGAACCTATCCCTCCAGCATGTTTTGTTTATTGTAATGACAAGGTTTAGATCCTTGGAGCGTGTGGCTCTGAGGGATTGGGATTTCTTTAAGTGGAGCATGTCCAACAGCTCAGGGTTTGACATGACCTTGTATGTTAAGCAGAGATCACCTCTGAGTAGATGATATGCCACAGAGTATAGCTGGAGTTTTTTTAGACGGTCAGCATATGGCATTTGCTTTAGGCCTGTGATTATTTTAGTGAGGTATTTCTGTGGCCTTTCCAGCTGTTGCAGATGTCTTGTGAGGTACATACCAAAATGGGGTATTATACTCCATAATGGGTCTAATGAGAGATGAGTACAGTGGGACAATGACCTCCTTTTTTCTGAAGGAAAATCCCTTAGTGATGAGGTGTGCCACATAGAAGGATTTCCTGACTGTTGTGGTGATGTGATTATTGAAGGTGAGACCACTGTCCACCTGTGTCCCTAAGTCTCTCATTACACTTTCGATGTTTAGTGTACTGCCACCTATGTGGTCATTCATGGGTACATGTTTTTTTCCAAAGGGGATAACTATACATTTCTTGGCATTAAGCCTGAGCCCATGGCTCTGGCACCAAGCATCTGTTTCTATAAGGCCCTTTTGTAGAATATCCACATACTTTGGGGATTCAATAATGGCTCCCAGTTTGCTGTCATCTGCAAACTTTGTTAGCCAGAGTCCCTTAGTGTTGGCCTGTACTTCAGAGAATTAGATGCCAAACAACAGCAGTCCCAGGACTGAACCCTGAAGTACTTCACTTGTCACTTTTCCGGAGCTGGATTTGGAGTCGGCTACGTTTACCATCTGGGTTCTGTCAGAAAGCCAGTTGGAAACCCATTGAGTGATGTAGGGATTTATCCCCAGCTTAGTAAGTTTATCTATGATTCCAGAGTGGGGAATGGCTCTGGAGACTGATTTGAAGAAGTCTATCAGGTTCAGGAGACCAGACCGGCCCTTCACGAACCTAAACTGGGTGGAGTCCAGTATTTGAAGGTTGCCAATGTGTTTGTTTATAAGTGCCATGATAATGCGTTCCATGACCTTGCAGATCAGGGTCATCAGACTGATGGGACGGTAGTTCCCGGGATCCAAGGTGGATCCCCCCTTGTGGAGTGGGATAACCTCAGCTGTGCACCACTCAGTGGGCACGAAGCCTGAGGTGATGCTATGATTAAATATGACACTTAAATGAGGTGCCAGTTCATTTTGTAGCTCATGTAGTACACAGCCCAGGATGTCATCTGGTCCCATGGATGCTGTATTCTTAGCATTGGAGAGTGTGGTTTCGACCTGTGTAGCCATGATTACTGGAATTTGGTGATCTTTTGGTATTGAGATGGGCCCTTTAGGGGGTGAGTGGGGGTGAAGTTGGCACTAAATCGATCTGCCAGGATATTGGCAATATCATTGGGACCAGTATATTTAATGCCATTCTGTTGTAGCTCATAGCAGATCTGAGCATTGCCATTTAGATTCTTGACATAACTATAGAATGCCTTGTGGATGTCTTTGGAATCTTTGGCAATTTTATTTTCATAACTAGATTTTGAGGATTTTATGAGGGATCTCAGCTTCTTACTGAAGCTGGTAAGGGAGTTTTTTGCATCCTGGGATTTTCCTCTTTTCTGCAACAGTTTCTTCCTTCTGTTGTATAGTTTGTTTATAGCAGGGGACCACCAGATTGGCTTCCTTTTTTTTGGAGGAGAGCATCTTAGCTCTATCTGGGATGGCACGATTCATGCACGAGTGGATGTGCTCGTACAGTGCCTTAGTGTAGGATTCAGCAGTCGAACTTTCAGATCCCGTCTGCATGGGTGTCATGAATTTGTCACTTCTGACTTGAGTAGCTTGTGGCTTTGGAGAAGTTTTTTTACAGAGGTTTCCTTACTGGGGGGTGGGGGTGGGATGTGGATGTCAAGGGTGATTTGCTTATGGTCAGACCTGACCAATGAGGAGGTGACCACTGGTGTGGAGCATCTATCTCAGATGTTGGTAATGACCCGGTCTAGGATATTAGAGTCCCTGGTGCGACAATGGATTAGTTGATCCAGGGTGACGGAATTTATGAATTCCAAGAACTGTTGGGAAAAGGTGTTGGTACCTGAGTAGTTTTCCCAGTTAATGGCAGGGTAGTTTAAATCACCCAGTATTAGAGTGTTTTGTTGTATCTTTCTGTTTAGAAAGGTGCAGTGAGAATCTTGGGGCATGGTGGGGGGATCTGTAGCAAGCTACTATTTGGATTGCAGTCTTACCTAGTGTTAGTTGCACCTGGAGAATTTCAGATGCATTGTGTTGGGCAACTAGCCTGGAGGTGAGAATATCCTTGGTGAATATGGACAGTCCTCCATCTTTAGTGTTTTGGTCTTGGTTTTGTGGCCGAAAAGTGTGGTAAGAGTTGTAGCCTGGTATTGCAGGGGTGCTCTCTGGAGCCTTGAACCAGGTTTCAGTTACTGCACTGATATCGATGTTCTCCATTTTTAGGAGTGCCTCGAGAGCGTGCATTGTGAGGTTTAGACTTCTAGCATTGAGTAGCATTACCTTCAGATTTTGCATGCTTGTATCTGTTATGGTGGTGGTTTTGTCCTTTGAACCTTGCCTAAAAAAGGCACTATGGGGTGACAAGAGCTTTAGCCAGTAACCTGAATCGCAGGGGTGACAGGTGCAGACCATCCCTGGCAAAGCATCATGGTTTGTCGATCATGTCTTCCAAGGCAGACAGATACTGGATCCCCTTTGAATGACACCAGAAGCTTAGCCAATTGTTGAAGTCAATCATTTTATCCTTATACTGTAGTATCATTCTGAGTGAAGGCAGGATGCTACTCAGGGCTAGGGTCATAACTGCCTGGGCCACATGATCCGAGACCTCTTCCATGTCTCTTTTCATGTAGTCCAGGGAGGTATGTCTCAAGTCATTCACTCCAACATGGACAATGACAGTCGTATTTGTACTTGTGGAGTGATTTGAGTGCATGCGTTATGTGGCAGATCCTGGCACCCGACAGGCAACTGACTGTAATTTTCTCCTTGTTCAGCCTGGTGAGTGGGACATCAGTGTGCCTGACTATAGAGTCACCTATGACTAAAGTGTTGGGTACATTGTCTTGCCTTAAGGGCTGTTGTTGGGTGGCACACTGGTGTTGTGAGCTATGTGTCACTTTGGTTGTGACTGCTGTTTGTTTGCATTTCAGCTCTGGAGGTCCTTGTTGCTTGGGCAAGTTAATGTTAAAGGCCTCCGCATAAGTGGGATTAGTGTTGCTATGTGTGGGTGTTGATGATGTGGGTTTTGAAGGGCTATGAGTTGCTTGAGGTGTAGTGCAGGTGTTAACCTTCTCCTCTTGACTGTCTAGCACAACCTTGGCCAGAGAGAGCTTTGGTTCCAGTTTGGCTACGTTCATCTCTCACAGGTTGTAGTGTTGGGTGGTAGGAGGAGAGGGTTGTCTGTGTACATGAGGCAGTTGCTGCATTGCCCCAGTATGCCCAGATTCACCAGGTGGACAGGAGAAGTCACCAGAAGCTGACCCTTGGACATGCCTGTTTAGGTGCTTTTTTTGTAAGGTACAAGAGCTGTTTTTGCTTCCAATTGCAAGGCACTTTGCATTTATAGGCTGTTTAGTGCCTACAATTAATTTCTCTTTATTGACAAGAAGAGTTGAGTGTTTGTATCTGTTTCAGGCTTCCTAGTGCTTTCCAGCAGGTTCTAGAGTAAGTGCTAGTCACAGGGGTTCAGAGTTTAGTGCTACTACTGAGAAACCAACTGGTTCTAAGGGAAAATTGGAAGAGCAGCCTTTCTGGCACCTGGAATAGTTTAACTGCAGCCCCGCAGTGCTGAACGATGCAAAAAATGTGCAAACACGAGCGTTTTTAAGCCAGAAAGTTGAAAGCAATAGAAATCAGTCCAAAAAGGCTAATACAATTACAATTTCAGAGCTAGAAACCACTCCTCTAGTGTTAGATGGACAGTACAATGCTCACCACTCCCACTGGTAAGCAGTAGGACTTCCCTCTACCACAGCATGGTCTGGATAGCTCTGAACACAGAAAATAAAGTCCTGATATAAGCAAAGCCTGGGATCTGGACTATACTGGCTAGGAAATGTGGGAAACGAGCAAACAAGATACTATTTTTTTTTTTTGGTTAAAACAGGCTAAACAATGCAATAATACAGTAAATAAACACAGAAAGGGCTAACACACTTGAGTATGTAGTCTTAAACAGTAAATGCAATTAAAACTCTACAAATGTAGCAATTAGCAGTTGTCAGAATCCAAGGCTTGAGTTTTGCTGTGCTAACTATTTTGCATGTCAGCTACACCAATGGTAGGAGTTGTAC